>NW_026055709.1:0-267766 GCF_023758065.1 Alternaria ventricosa
GGATATAGGAGAAGGGGAGATGTTTCGTCTTGGGGGTTTTGTTCTGAGAGTGGGGTGGGGATGATAAGCTTTCTCTTGTCTTGGGGGTTTTCATAGCTTGAGATAGGGTGGATGATCTGTGACTCATTTAGAAGGTAAGGCAATCTAAAGAAGTTTCCTAGATAGGTAGGTCGATATACTCGGGAACGTATCAGGTTTTAGCACTTCACATATCAGAAAGCTTGTTATGGTTCTTTACGTTCATTCATTCAGATTCTCCATGATTACTTGAACTATACACAGTACTCACTCGAACCCATCTCCTTCACCTACTTAACCGAACAGCACATCACCAAGACGAATGGAAACAGTCTTAGTCTGAATGTAGTTGTCCAGCGCCGCCTCACCCAACTCACGGCCAATACCAGACTCCTTGTAACCACCTGCAGAGAAGTCAGTATATGTCTTACATGCATTTCGTACAGCCAGAACTTACCGAATGGCAACTGCCAGTGAAGAGTGTTGTAAGAGTTGACCCAGACAGTTCCGGCACGGAGCGCGTTGGCAACCTCGATGGCAGTGGTGAGGTTGGAAGTGTGGACCGCGGCGGCAAGACCGTAGGTGGTGTTGTTGCCGATCTTGATGACGTCGGCCTTTGTCTTGAACTTGGAGATTGTGCAGACGGGGCCGAAGATTTCTTCTTGTTGGATCTTCATGTCCTCGGTCACGTTGGAGAAAATGGTGGGCTCGATGAAGTAGCCCTTGTCGCCGTGGCGGTTGCCGCCGGTCTCGACGGTTGCGCCGGACTTCTTGCCCTCCTCGATGTAGCTGGAATTTATGTTAGCGCTGGTATCAATTTTGAAAAAATATAACCTTGCTTACCCCATGATACGATCAAACTGAAGCTTCGAGACCTGAGGTCCCTGGAAGGTGTCCTTGGCGAATGGGTCACCGACAGCGTTCTGGGCGGCCCTCTCCTTGAAGCGGGCAATGAACTTGTCGTAGATCTCTTCTTGGACGTAAATACGCGATCCAGCGCAGCAAGCCTGTCCGTGGTTGAAGTAGATACCGAAGTTGACCCAGTGGATGGCCTCGTCGAGATCGGCATCGGCGAAAACGATGTTGGGGCTCTTGCCTCCAAGCTCAAGAGTGACCTTCTTCAAGTTGGAGCCAGCAGCGGCCTTCATGATTTGGCGACCGACGACGGTTGAACCAGTGAAGGCAACCTTGTCGACATCCATGTGGGCGGAGATGGCGGCACCAGCGACCTTTCCGAAACCAGTGATGACGTTGATGACACCTGGTGGGAAACCGGCCTCTTGGATGAGCTTGCAAGCTACGTACGCGGAGAGAGGAGTCTGCTCAGCTGTCTTGATGACAACGGTGTTACCAGTGGCGATGGCGGGACCAATCTTCCATGACCACATGAGAATGGGGAAGTTCCATGGGATAATTTGTCCGCAAACACCAATCTGGAGTTGTTAGTCACGGGACTTGAACATAGAAAGGTGTAGAACTTACGGGCTCCTTGCGGATGTAGTTGAAGCTGTCGGGTGCTGTGTCGACGACCTTGCCCTCAATCTTGTCGGCCCATCCTCCGTAGTACCTCAAGCAACCAGCGGCGGCAGGGATATCGACGTTCCTGGCCATGCTGAAAGCCTTACCGTTGTCGAGAGCCTCGACTGAGGCGAGAAGATCGGCATTCTTCTCAAAGAGGTCGGCGAGCTTGACAAGCAGCTTTCCTCGGTTCTCTGGTGTCTCCTTCCGCCATGGGCCGTTGAAGGCCTTGCGTGCGGCAGCGACAGCAATGTCAACATCCTTCTCGGTGGCCTCGGCAACATTGCAGATGACCTCCTCGGTAGATGGGTTGATGACCTCAAAGGTCTTGCCGTCAACGGCCTTTACGAACTCATTGTTGATGAAGCTGGTTGATGTCAGTATTGACGATGCCGAAGCATTACGAAGTCTCCGAAGAACTTCGGAGACTGGATATCTGACTTACAGTCCGGTGGGCTGCTCGTACTCGCCCGTTTGGGGGGTTGTTAGCTTTACGGATGTCATTGCGAAAGCGAATTGGGGTATATGGACAAAACAAAGCTGTGAAGTGAAGGAGGGGTAGAGGCACAGGCAAATCTTAAGTACTTTCAGGAGCTCCGCATGACGACACTAGAGGTTATCTCCACTCGAGACAGGACAACAGCACGATCGCCCAGACAGCCTCGGCCATCAGGAGCCAGTCTCAGGAAAGCGCTGCAGCCTATTGCGTGTCTCGACGATGCATGGCCGGGTGGCGCTTGATGCAACGGCGGAAGCTCTTGCCCCGCTTTCGTAGCCAGTGGTAAGCTACCCCTCCCCCGCAGTTCTGCTCTGGAAGTCGTCGAAGCCGCAGCTAACCCTGCTACACGCGGTACTGGAGTCTCTAATTTGGAATAGACACCTATTGGCAACTGATGCGCATCCGCAAAAGGCATTTCTCCACTTGCGGCGCGTGGTCATCTCGATACAGCATCTTTCTATAACGCATACCGCAGGACTAAGCTCGGAGCTCTAGACACGTATCCAAGCAAAACATACCCACCATCGGAGCCACTACGCTAAAGCCGAAGGGGCAGCCCTATGGACCATATCGTCGTACCCCCAGCTAGCTCGGCCCTTTTTCGAGCGAGCACCGGTATGGCGAGGATAACACTGATCCACAACCCCGAGCTAGAGTAATCGCTGTATGCACGTGGGCGACCTGGATTGCAAACATTGAGAGAGAGCGCAAGATACTCAGCTCATCCGGTCCGTCAGCTGCGTCGGATGAACGCTCCTTTCACCCAGCCAAATCCTAGTCAGGAGCTAGAGTCCTGGTAGCCGCGGGCCTCCACACCACCTAGTAAATCGCGGGGAAGGTGCGACAAAATTTGAACTAATGACGTTGGCGTGAGAACTTCGCACGAAGGGGTACTGCGGCGCGAATAGGAGCATGCAAGGACCGAATAGCTGTCAACCGGAGAGCGCTACACATGAGCAGATAGTGGTGTGATCCGGGCCGCTGGGAAGCGCCAACCCGGTCAGCACGAGTAGAGTTCACATTTTGTTGTTGCGGAGTCCTCCGGGGAGAAAAGTACGGAGCGATTCCGCTGTACCGAGTCGTACTGTCTAGCAAGCTTTCTAAGCCTCGCTGATCTTCTATATGATCGTCTCTCTGCAGCATGTCATTGCCGTCTTGGGTTCGACCAAGCCTCAGTATTGCCATATTGCCACGCTCTAGGGATGTGGCAGCTCTTCATTTCGGTGTATTTCAGCCAACACGCTGGCCGGGTTCCGTCCACAATATCAAGAGATCCGGGAGGTCGGTGTATGTGAACATTCGATCAAGGGTACTTCACAATGGATGAGCCCACGAGATAAGTTTTCATGATCATGTTTCCGATTCATAGCCATTCTGATTGAAGCTACCAAATACCCGGCGTGCAATTTAGGAGCCGTGAATAAACGTCCATGAATAGTGTACAAGAGCCGAATTGTGTCTGATGCTGACGTTCCGTTGGCAGCAGTAGACGTTCGTGATAACGCAGTTTCCGAAAAGATGACGCCTCCAAGAAAAGAAAGATTGAAGCAGACCGACTAGCAAAGGGTCGAACCGATTCCGATGGATGTTGGATTAAACCGTGACAAGTGAAGTGAGTGGAAAGCGTCTCAAAGCGAAAGAAGCTCAGAGCATCTCGTCGTCCATAGCAGTGTCACCGCCGGCGGTGATTTGTGCAACCTCAGCGCCACCGGCAGCAGCATTGGTTTCGCCACCAGGGAAGTAGTCGGCCATTTCGGCATCGAGCTCCTCGACGGTCTTCTTCTTGGGGCGGGCCTCGCGACCACCACGGCCCTTTCCTTTGCCGCGGGTCTGACCACGTCCACGAGCGGCACCGGGAGCAGCCTTCTCAGCGGTGGCCGGCTTCGGCTTGTCCTTCTTCGGCTGACTAAAAACTTGTTAGTTGCTGGTTACACTGCGAGCAAGCTTTGATACGTACGTTACACGATCGGCAAGCGAAGATGGGCGAGTGGCGGCGGGAAGGGCGGCGGCGCTGACGAGCATCTCGACGCGAACAGGGCGGCCGTCAATCTTGACGCCATTGAGGTGGGAGGTGGCCTTGGCAGCTTGGTCATGCTTGGTGAAGATGACGGTAGCGCTGCCAACGCTGCGGCCCTGGGCATCGTACTGGAGAAGAACCTTCTTCGGGCGACCTACACCAACAGCATTCACAAAGTAGTCCTATGAGGCGTATTAGTCGTCGTACCAGGGTAGTTTTCACGCGCGTAAAGCAAGATCGACAATGAGGTTCCGGCGTCGGCGGTGGGTCGTCGTCGATTCCATATACTCGGTCAGAAGGTACCGCTCAGAAAGTGGGTGTCCTGGTCAGATTTCAATGACCGTAAGTTCTGAGACGAAGCAAACTCAGCGCGAGAGCAGTTGTTGCGAGTAACGTATTGAAACACTGCGAACCAATCTTTTAGTGTCTGCCCACACCCATCTGTAAGCCAAAAGGCTATCCGAACGGATTGGTTTCGCATCTCGCTGCTCTGTATCGGGCTAGAGTTGCTGCAAGGCTACCGGGAATATCACCGGTGCGCTGCCGTCTGTGCTGACACAGTGAAGTGGAGCATGTTGACTTGGATCACCCACTTTCGTCGCGGCGGTACCTCGGAATGTTCGCATGCTGCTAGTCTTCTTCCTGTCTTGTGTGCCCAACACAGATCTTGGAGTGACTTTGGGCAAGCTATGGCTCAACATCCATACCGGTGCGGAGGAGGAAGTCTCGGTTCGTCGGATCGAGTTCGTTCATGCTTGCAAAAGCGAAGCTGCAGTAGGCTCAAAGACCTGCATCGGTCTTACATACCTGGAGTTGGGAGTTGTCAATGTCCCGTGGCTGCAACATGTTAGTGATGGTTTGGGCGTGGTTGCGAGACTGAACATACCAAGTTGGATACCATGATCTTGGTCTCGCCGCCGCCGAAAGAAGCGGCGGGAGCAGTGGGCGCAGGCTTCGATTGCTTGTTGCCTTGCTTGGTCGACTTGGCGACGCCGCCTACGGGGGCGGCAGCAGCGGCCGGTCGTCCAGCGCCAGAGCGGCGCGCGCCACGGCCACGGCGGGAGGTCTTGGAAGCCTTGAGGATGTCGTCGAGGCTTTGCTCCATCTTGTTGGAAGACATGATGAGTGGTTGAGGGATGGTAATACTTGGATAAGCGGGCGTTGATGGAAAGGCGCGCTCGTGTCGAGTGGGCGACGTAGATGCAAATAAGTAGCGAAGGCTGAAAGTCTCTTTAATGGGCGCGACTGAACCGGTGAGGTCTTGAGGACAAAGGGGCGCGCTGTTCGATGACAGGGCGCGTCGCAGGAAGTGAGACTCGTGAAAGGAGAGTCAAAGTGGGCTTGCGCGAATGTAGAGTGAGTTGCGCGGGTGGTGGGAGCTGCTGTTGATGAAGAGCAGATGGGTGTGGGAGTATTATGTGGGAGGAGTGTGAGAGTGAGATGAAGAAAAGGGAGAGCGCGAGGCAGCAGTCAAGAACAGAGGGACGCGCCAAGCCCCGACACTGCCACGCACTGCTGCCTGGTGATTGGCGGACCGCGCACGGACGCACTTGCCCGCAGCTTCCATGGGAGTCCCGAATGACGATAGCTCCTGCCATTCAGGCAGTAGGCGATGACAATGGAGCAATAGCAGTATGGCAGTCACTCCGGTGCGTATTGGCTCACCCACATTCCGCTTCACAAAATGTCCCGGCTAATGCGTGAACAGTGGCAGTTCAAGTTCTTCGACGTCTCGCAAGTCAAGCTCCCCGACGACGAGAGCTCCTTCCTGTCCGAGGTATGACGATACCTCCTCCGCGCGTGCAAAGTCTCATGAATGCCATTAGATCGGGAACATCACGTGCATAGTATCCGGTTCAGAGAGCATATTCCTAGGTAGCGAAGATGGCATCGTCCGCATCGTGTCGCAGGCCTTCAAGGTCGTGCGCGCATTCAAGGCCCATGATGCAGGCGCAATTACCCACATGAAGCAGGTCGAAGGCACCTCGCTTCTCGTCACCATTGCTGAAGACCTTTCTGGGGAGCCAGTACTGAAAGTGTGGGCTTTGGATAAGCTGGAAAAGAAGACGGGCATTCCGCGATGTCAGAGCACCCTCACCGTCCACAACGGGCGCAAGCAGTTCCCCATATCCGCTTTCGCAGCGCTCGACGACCTATCGCAACTCGCAGTTGGTTTCGCCAACGGTGCCGTCACTGTCGTTCGAGGTGACCTCATACACGACCGCGGCGCGCGACAGCGGACGGTATTCGAGTCAGAAGAGCCCATCACAGGCATCGAGTTCAGAGAAGGGAGCATCACGACCTTGTATATCGCAACGACCGGACGTATAATGACACTTGTAATATCTGGAAGGGGGCAAGGACAGCCGGCCAAGTCGCTTGACGAGTATGGCTGCGGTGTGGGTTGCATGGCGGTGGATAAGGCGTCGCGGGACGTTGTCGTCGCACGAAACGATGCCATATACTACTACGGTCAGCACGGCCGTGGACCACCGTACACATATGAGGGTGAGAAGAAAATGATCTCCGTATTCAAGGACTATGTCGCGATAGTCGCACCCCCCAAATCAAATGCGATGCCTCGGTCGAACCCTCTCCGTGCTTTCGGCGTCGGTGCCGCCGACGACGTCTTCAACACTTCGAGCTTCACCCTGCTCAACACAGAGCTGAGGTTTGTCGCACATCAGGAACAGTTGACTTCGCAAGTGAAGGCCGTCATTTCCGAATGGGGCGACCTATTCGTCTTCACGATCGACGGCAAGATCTTCAGATATCATGAGAAGCCATTTGCTCAAAAGCTCGACATATTGTACCAGCGCAACCTATATGTCTTGGCCATCAATTTGGCCCAGAAGGCCGGATTAGACTCGTCGCAACAGAACATCATCCTCCGGAAGTTTGGTGACTACTTGTATGCGAAGCAAGACTATGATACAGCTATGCAGCAGTATCTGAAGGCTATCGATAACACGGAACCATCTCAGGTCATCCGAAAGGTATGTAATGATGCCATCGCGATACGATCAATGCTAACATCATGCAGTTCCTTGATACACAACGGATACATAACTTGATTGAGTACCTCGAGGAGCTCCACGACCACCACAAAGCTACATCAGATCATACAACGCTCCTGTTAAACTGCTATGCCAAGTTGAAGGATGTGGAGAAGCTTGAAGAGTTTATCAAGTCACCGGACGATCTGAAGTTCGACCTCGATACAGCCATCCTGATGTGTCGACAGGGGGGTTACTATGACCAAGCGGCCTTCCTTGCTCGGAAACACGGCGAGCACGAGTTGGTCGTCGATGTCCTGATCGAAGATTCGAAACGATACGCTGAAGCTCTGGCCTACATATGGCGATTGGAGCCCGAGGTGGCCTATTACAACCTCATGAAGTACGCCACAGTACTGCTGCAGCATCTCCCCAAGGATACGACGCAGTTATTCATCGACTATTACACTGGAACATTCCGACCCAAGCAGGATGCTATAGTCATACCCAATACGCCTGCAACAGGAGGAGGCGGTGGTATGAGTATGGGTCTCGGAGTAGCTTCTAGCGCTGTCCAGAACCTTGCTGCACTACTTCCGCTGCCATACATGAACACCAACGCGTTGGCATCGCCTCCCAGTGGAGAACAGAAGAGCACTATGAGCCAAGCCCAGATCGTCGAGACGACCTCAGATGAGCCTGCTCCAGAGTACAAAGTACCAAAACCGCGAACTGCGTTCTCCGCATTCGTTGACCACCCTCAAGAGCTCATAGTCTTCCTCGAGGCCTGCATCGCATCCGATGATCTACGTGAAGATGACAAGGTTGATCTTTACACCACCCTGTTCGAGATGTACCTACACACTGCATCGTCGAAGAAGGATGGCGAGCGACAAGAGTGGGAGAACAAAGCTAAGAAGCTTGTCGAAGGCAAAGACATACCCATAGACACATCTAACGTACTGCTGCTCTCCCACCTGTCCAACTTCCGCGACGGCGCGATCCTTGTACGCGAACAGCAAGGCCTTCACTTCGACATCTTCCGCTCCTACACGGCAGCCAACGATACGCAAGGCGCCATCCGCGCACTTCGAAAGTACGGTCCCCTGGAACCAGCGCTTTACCCTGCGGCGCTTGCCTACTTCACCTCCACGCCCTCCATCCTTGCCGAAGCCGGCGATGAGCTCGATTCCGTCTTGAAGAAGATCGACGAAGACGGCCTCATGGCGCCCCTCCAAGTAATCCAAACTCTCTCCACCAACGGTGTAGCAACGATGGGCATGATAAAAGCCTACCTCAGCACCACCATCGAGCGCGAGCGCGCCGAAATCGCCTCCAACCGCCGCAACATCGAGACCTTCCGCGCCGACACTTCAACCAAGAAGACCGAGCTGGAAAACCTAAACACCAAGCCCGCGGTATTCCAAAACTCACGCTGCCAAGTTTGCATGAAGAGTCTCGAGTTGCCTGTTGTGCACTTCTTGTGCAAGCACAGTTACCACCAGAGCTGTTTGAGTACGGATGAGGATGTGCATGATGCGGAGGTGGAGTGTCCGATTTGTAGTTCGAGTAATGCGACGGTCAAGGCGATTCGGAGGGCGCAGGTGGAGAGCGCGGAGAGGCATGATCTTTTCCAGGATGCGCTGAAGAGAGGAAGGGATGGGTTTGCGGTTATTAGTGAGTGGTTTGGGAGGGGCGTTATGGGGGTTGGTGGTGCGGACTAGGGGCTTGGGTATGTACAGAATTAGTCTCAACGCGGGACAGACGGAGAAATTATTTGATGTTTGGGATTTGGTATACATGTGAGCTAGGCTCTGTTGACTCTGCAACCGATTTAACGTAAATATCAAACGCCTTTCGCGGATGCGGCTCGATGCCTGTGCCACATTGGCGACCGGCCCGCGCCCATGTCCGCGGATCCACTACTAGGCATCCTGTAGGCATCCCACCATCTCACCATACGCTCTCGATCGCCTTTCAACACCGTTTGGCGACAACAAATGGAAGTCACACACAAGTTGCCTTCATGCCTGAACAGATCGATTTCTTGCAGCATCAAACCCAAGGCAAATCAAGCACCGTGCCGTCGGCAATGCCAACCATGAACCCGGCAGATTGGCTAAATACCCGCCAGGATCCTTCGGCATCCACCTGCAAAAGAGTATTGTTGAGCGAGCAAGGGAAGTGATCTCCCATCTCCTCTCGTCCAAACTCCCGAAGCTGCGTCCATTCATATTTGAGCAGCAGTGTTATGGCCCCTACGCGACTCCACTCTCGAATCTACATTGCGGCACAGCTGCATTTGACAGAGTTCCATGCAGAAGGATGCAGAAAAATGGGTCGGCGCGAAGATGAAGATATTATAAGCGAAGGGGATATATAAGGTAGGGTTCGTGTGATGTTGTCTCTTCAGGACTGAAGTCTCACGTTCGTTGTTCAGTCACCGCTTTCTTTCATACCTCGCGTTCAGATATCTGCAACCGCAAACGTCTTCATCACTTCGAGATGAGATTGTTCGGTATATCAGCACTGGCGCTTGCCAGCAGCGTCACCGCCGTCAAAGTCACCGAACACGACAAGCTCGCGGAACTCGGACTGGAAAACCTTCAACGTTATGTAGCGGAGAACGGCTCTCCCGGCCCAGGTACATGTACTCCAGAGACAGCATCAGTACGAAAAGAGTGGTGAGTGGCTAGCATCTGGAAATCGTCTTTGCAAATTTAACACCATTCAAGGTCAACGCTCACGAAGCCGGAGAGGAGGAACTATATTGAAGCTATCAAGTGTCTGCACTCTAAGCCTGGTCTTACACCAGCTTCCGTTGCGCCCGGAGCGCGGAGCCGTTTCGACGACTTTGTCGTGACACACGTTAAGCAGACATACTCTATCCACGCAACCGTACGTCTGAAACCAGCCATATTTCGTCACATCGAACGACTGTTTGAATAGCAAAAGACTACGACAGCCTCCCAGGCGACACGACAAGCTAACTTCTCCAGGCCAACTTCCTATCCTGGCACCGCTACTACATCTGGGCCTACGAGCAACTACTCCGCAACGAATGCGGCTACAAAGGCTACCTCCCCTACTACAACTGGGCATGGTGGTACGAAGACCCCGCCTCATCCCCCCTCTTCGACGGCAGCGACACCAGCATATCCAACGGTGGAGACTACGTCCCCGGCCGAAACTACACCTGCGTCGGCGTCCCAACCGGCTCACCAGACTGTCCCATCAAGCTCGACCCCGGAAACGGCGGAGGCTGCGTTTCCGGACCCTTGGCGAACTGGACTGTGACTCTCGGACCCATCGCCACGAAAGTAACGGGTATCAAAGCGAATCCGCAGGCGGATGGGTTGGGATATAACCCCAGATGCATAAACAGAGATGTTAACAAGAACTCTGCGTATTTGTCGAGGGATGAGGTCATCACTGAGCTCCTTGAGAACAGCGATGATATTCTTACCTTCCAGAACCGCATGCAGGGCGATTTCCCCAATGGATACCTTGGCGTTCACAGCGCTGGTCATTACACTGTTGGAGGAGATGCTGGTTCTGACTTCTTCAACTCGCCGGCTGACCCTGTAAGTCTTCCCCTTACATTGCCGATTTGTTCGGGATATTCGCTGACTCCGTTGTTAGGCCTTCTACTTCCACCACGCACAGATCGATCGCACGTGGTGGATCTGGCAGAACCAAGATCTCGAAAACAGGAGAAATGCGGTTGATGGTACTATCACGTTCAACAATGACCCGCCGAGCCGGAAGGGTACACTGAATGATACGTTGACGCTGGGTCCCATGCTTCAGGATGCGTTTGGGAATATCACGATTAAGGATGCGATGAGTACGCTCGGTGGACCGTTCTGCTATATCTATGTGTAGATAGATGCAGCGAGGATGTATCGAGATTAATGAACGTAATGTAATGCTCTACCACGAACCTTTGTGATGTAATAGTCTGGAGTTGCCATCCTGAGTGCCAGTGTAGGAGCGGGTGACTTCAGGATACAGACCGTCTCAAATATCCAAAAGCCTGACATGCTTAACATCATTCCGCTCAACACACTCCCCCGTATACGCAGAAGCCTCCCTCTCCTTCCCTTTCCCAAACAGTTCATATTCCGCAACAGTCCTCCAAGCAAAAAGCGTCACGAACACATCATCCTCTCCCTCCTTCTTCCCAACACACCACCCACCTCCAATCCCGCCTTCCCCACTAAAATAGGTCCTATCCAACTTCTCCTTCATCTCCCTGATCTGAACTTCGAAAGCTTCTCTTTTCCCAGCCTTGATAGTGTAATGAGTGATACTCCACACCTGCTCCCCCCTCCTCGCACTCTCCAATTCCTCCTCGCTCCTCGGCAACGGCAGCTCCGCATTCGGCACATCGAGATGTTCAAGGTTGGAATCCACAGTGATGTAGTCCTTCAAGCTTTCCAACAGTGCTTGGTTATCTGCGCTGGGAATGAAGTCGTTCAAGTGCTGGTCTAGCGAGTCCCATTCTCCCACTACGTAGATGCAGCTCGGATCGGAGATTTGCTGCAGGTAGTAGAAAGTGCGGTTTGTGTAGTTCTGTAGGACGGTTTTCGCGTGGGAGAGGTTGGCGCGGAGGGTGATTGATTCGAGCGTGGTGCCGGGGGTGAGGTGGAGGAGGGCGAGTTCGGTGATGGGCATTTTGGGGGTGGTGGATGGGATCGTTGGAACTGTTACTGTGGTGAGTGGGTTAATGCGGTGTTAGCAGATGATCAAAGCGAGATCGCGCGTCTTTATAGCATTGGCGAAATGCGTGCCGCGAGTGTAAGGCAGACATGGCTGCGTAATCGCGTCCAGGCAGAAAGATGGTTACGTGGAATTGGAGGAGTCGCGTAGGATCGTGTTGGATGACGCAACGGCAGGATGCCTGAGATGGCTTAGTCAGCTACCAACGCGACTTTGGCGTCCTCGACTCGCGTCATTGACTACCACGACACACACGCGTATGAAGCAGCTCACTTCTCATGAGTGATACTACAAATGGTACCTTAAGGTACACTGTCTACTTGCTCTATTTGAGTTGGCATTTACAGCGTACCCCCTGTACACCGTCTTAGTCAGAGGTGTCAGTCAGCGTCTCCTAGGTTTGCATCTATCTTTCAGCTTTATCCGGCAAGTGTACGCGAAAGAGATATTGAGCTCATGATGGCTTCTTCTGCATTGGCTAAGAGGCGATTTCGGCGCGTCGCGCGGTCTCCAATGAACTCAAAGGTGGGAGTTGTACTGATAAGCAGCCCGTTATCTTCGGAACGGTTCCGAATGCACCCCTCGCGATCATGCATGAAAGCATTGGATGCCGGTAGTGCCCTCGCACACTTGGACGATGGCATCTATAAGTAATCGTGTTGTTGCTTTGCTAACAATTTCTTCCCTTGCCGTTGATTCCAAGGATTTGTGGAACCAACTTCTGATATGGAGCATCTGCCGGATATCGTACCCCATGCAAGGTATATGCCTTCTGGTCATATAGTAGTGGTTTCAATTGTTGCAGCTATTGTGTTTGTAACGTACAAGGTATTTATGTCGACTGAACCCAGCTATGATCAGCGATGTTGACAACTACTTAGATACTGACTCGCACTGACATCCCCTACATCCGCGGCATACCAGAAATACCAGGTGCTCTTCCAGTTACAGGCCACCTCACCCAGCTCGGCGACGACCATGCTACAGTATGCGAGAAGTGGTGGCGGCAGTATGGCAACTCGGTCTTCCAGATTCGACTTGGCAACACGCGCGCTTTAATCGTCAACTCCTTTGAAGACTGCAAGAAAATCCTGGTCTCGAACTCGCAAGGCCTGATTGATCGACCGAAACTGTATACCTTCCATGGCTTGATTTCATCGACACAAGGTTTCACTATCGGAAGCTCGCCATGGGACGAGAGCTGTCGGAACAAACGCAAGGCTGCATCGACGACCTTGAGTAAAGGCATGATGAAGAATTACTATGACATGTTCGACTTGGAATCCTACTGTATAGCTCGAGATCTCTGCCGCGACAGCAAGAGTGGGGAGGTCGAAGTCAGCTTCCGACCGTACATCCAGCGCTATGCCCTTAACACAACCCTCACATTATGCTACGGTATCCGCATGGACGCAGTCTACGATGATCTTCTTCGCGAGATTCTCGAAGTCGGCTCAGCCATCTCGCTCCTTCGCTCTGCTTCAGAGAACTACCAAGATTACGTCCCTATCCTGCGATACCTCCCCAACAACGAAAAAAATCGGCGCTCGAAAGAACTACGCGAGCGACGAGACAAGTATCTCAACGAGCTTCTAGACAAGGTCCGCGAGATGATCAAGAACGGCACTGAGAAGCCGTGCATCAGCGCCGCCATCCTCAAAGACGAAGAAACCCGCCTCACAGGTGTCGAAGTGAGCTCCATCTGTCTATCTCTGGTATCTGGAGGCTTTGAAACAATACCAGGCACGCTAGTATCCTGCATCGGTTCTCTGTCTACACCCGAAGGCCAGATCTACCAAGAGCGCGCGTATGCCGAGATACGCAAGATGTACCCGGACGATGCGGCGTTGAAACAAGCGTGGGCAACAGACTTTGAGAAGGAAACTGTGCCCTATCTGAACGCGATTGTGAAAGAGGCGGGAAGGTACTATACAGTCAGTAACATGAGTCTACCGCGCAAGACAATGAACGAGGTAAGGTGGGGAGACGCTGTCATACCGAAAGGGACGATGGTGTTGATCAACGCTCAAGCTGGAAATCACGGTAGGCCTCTCTTCCACTGCACTAAACCCATGATCCTTTCACAGAAGACTGACAGCTCGCAGACACCGACTACTTCGGTCCCACCGCCGCAACCTTCAACCCCGAACGCTGGCTCACACCCCCCACCTCCCCATCTTCCCTCCACACACCGACTTCCCACGTCAACCCCCCTCACCTCTCCTTCGGCGCTGGCTCCCGATCCTGTCCTGGTGCTTTGATAGCAAGCAAGCTCATCTACGCTGCGCTGTTTCGTTTGCTCAGCCTGTACAAGATCGAGGCTAGTGTGACGAATCCGCCGAATACTGATTACGTGGATTACAATGCTATCAAGAGTGCGCTGGTGGCTATACCGAGAGACTTTGGCGTCAGGCTTGTTCCGAGGGATGGGGAGATGGTGGAGGCGGTTTTGGAGGAGGGGAGGGTGAGGACGGCGGAGTTGTATAAGGAGTGAAGCATAGCGTGGCGACGACATCGACTTCGTGGGTGTAGTTCCGGAGGATTTTGTTGTGATGTAGGCGTCCTAGAGCATTGATCTGGGGATTAGATCATGTCTCGTCGGAGCATGGGTTCGCGCGCGCTAGCAATACTGTCTGTTCTCTCGCCTGCCTGTGATTCACTCACTTCACCGCTGGGTGCGGTTAGCGTATACGGGGCGACAAACGCTCTTTCCTTGTCTATCTCGCACCACCGGTACTCGGCAACGTCACACAACCCACCTCAAAACTTTCAGTTATGAGGCTTCGAATCACTCCAGGCGTCACTATCGCCCTCGTCGCCTTGGTTATCGGTAGACATATCGACAGTCCCGTGACTACCAGAACTTTCGGTATCGACTCCTCGGACGCTCCTCCCCAGTTCAGCACTCCAGAGTTCAGCCCTCCAGAGTTCAATGCTCCGGAATTCGCTCCTCCTGCTCTCGCTCCCCGTACCGATGGCGGCGACTTCAATCCAGGCAACTGGGCCGATGACGCTAAATGGCAAAAGTACCTGGACAAGGGACATCACTTGACGTGTCTCATGGACGCCACCGACAGAGGCGCCGGGTGGCTCTCGAAAGATACAAGACAACCGCCTTCCGCAGCGAGCAAATGGACCGGCGAGCTCAGAGCTGAGATTCCATTATGGGGTTGGCACGAAGCAGACATTGACAAGGGTTGGGACGCCGATTTCACAGCTATGGGGCTCAGAACGGCGTTTGAAGGCCACGGTCTCGACTCGCAACCAAAGTTTGACGACGAAGGCGACCGTCTGCACGGGAGCAACGAATGCTTCAAGATTACACACTATGACGAAACTTTGAGATTATACCCGAATAACCCAAATAACTATGAAATGGTATATGCCAAAGATCAGAAGTATTGGGTTGGGGGCAAGGAGTACTCGGTATGTCACACTCGATCTAACTGCACCTGTATTTGTCAAAGGCTACGATGGAATAGGCATTTGTTTCGTTTTGAAAGTACGCAGCTGACACAGAACAGGGAACGGCTGCTTTTTACGAGTTCACTGTCAACATCGGCGCAAACGGCGGAGGCCTCATGGCCCAGAACATCGAGAGTCCAAGCCATGCTGTTCGTGGTATGATGGGATGGGGTCGGCCAGCAAACCCCGGAGAGCTGCCCGAACTTGGTATCGCGTCCGACATCTTCTGGGGCTTTTGGGCTCGCGATAACCCCAATATCAAGAACTTCCGCATGTACGCCGCTCAACATATCATCAATCCCGATACCTGTCTTCTAGTCGCTCGGGCGATGAAGAACAAAGGCGTTAAAAAGTTATCGCCTTGGCCAGGTACTGCTTTTCCAATTGGGACTGAGGAATACACTGCACTCATCGGTAAATAACCTCACTTTCATATACCCCTTTGCAGCATACATTGTCTCCTGGTAAACGTATCTAATGCCCTGGAGATCCTTGAGGACCTCCCGGCCTAATATTCAGCTCGCCGCTGTTACCCAAAACTATACTGACTACCTCCAGCCTCACCCATCGGCGCGACAGCAGCATACTTTTTGGCGACCCACAAAGCCGATCTCGGCATCAAACGCATCTCTAAGGTGACGGTCGTGACCAATGTGAAGTCTCCTAGCAGTAACCGTAGGCTCGATTACAATATGCACCTCTTCTTCGCCATTGAAGATGTACCACAGGATGCGATAACGGAGCCGAGTGAAGAAGGGGCCGTTGCCAAGAGGGAGACTGGTCGGATCGACTCCAAGCTCATCAGCGTCAGGAACAACGGGACAAATTTGGTTCGCATGCATAGCATGATGGCCTAGAGCTGGGTGCGGCGTGTGGAAGGATGGGCGTGGCTGGAGGGAGACGGAGGGCTTTGTGTGAGTAGACATGTGCGTAGGACATAGTGCGGATACCCCCAGAAACCAATGACACTTGCTTCGATCTCTTGCCGTATGACACTAGCATCCTAGGAAGGCTCAAATTCGTGTCGTATTCTGCAAAATTATTGTTGAGCCAGGAGGATACATCATCTTTGGAAGCATACACTTCTCAACATTTAGTGACGTGTCTTCCGCAACACAAATCCCGCCACTAGGCAGCTCCCTCGAGTCCACGTACCCTCGCTAGTATATCCTCCTTCCATCTTATATAATCTTCTTGCTGGCGCTCCCCCAAATAATCGGTAGCGTCCTGCATCATCGTCCCTAGACCAATATAATCACTTCCCCCGGATCTCAGTCCCATGCCCTCCGCCTTACCCGCCGCCGCACTATCGCCCATCTCCACACCTTCCATCTCCTCTCCATCACCCTGCGGCTTCACGCTATCGAACCACTGCATCTGCAGCCAACCCTCTTCCTTCGCCATCTTCATCGTCTCTTCGATCTTGGCTTGTATCTCGCCATCCTCTACATCCTTTGTAGCAGGGAGGACCAGAACAGCCTTCACTGCTTTGGCTAGCCATTCGTTGTATTGTTGTATGGAAACGTCGATATCCTTCATGCGCGAGTATACGAGAAGAAACACCACGACGATGAGGCTGAGTACGCGCGTGTCACTGACTTCTCCCAATGACGAATTGGCGGTTGTAGTTCGTTTCAGTCGCTTGCTGGGTGTTTCGGCGACGGCGGCGGACATGCGGGATAGCAGAGGGTAGATGGATTCTACGCCTGTGTATACGTGCGGTATCAGGCTGGTGTATTCGAAGGTTCTAGCCAGGGAGCGTATCGTAGGCATCACCCATTCTGGTGCTTCGCCATTGTTGTCATCGAGCCTCCTTGCAGTCCTCGGTGTTTTCCTCGCGCTCAACGGCGTTTTTGGTGTGTTGCGTGCTGATGCGGGGGCTAAGGCTTTTGGTTTGCTCGGTGTTGTTGGTTCGCGAGGGGTTGTACTGTCGGGGAGTGCGCTGCTGAGGTAGTTGTATAGTTTCTTGTATATCCGTGGGGGACAGGGCGGTCGTGATGCGATGGTAGGGAGGTTGAGACGCTTCTTTAGCCTTTAAGGGTCAGTATCAGATACGTATGCGTAGTCCGGATTCCCTACCTTTCGCATGCTAATTGCGCACATGCGTATGGTCGTGCGATCTCTTCATCTGGCTTCATAGATGTCGCAACGCTTCGCGAACGCGTGAGGAGAGAAAGCGCCAATTCTATCAGCTCGGGTGGCAGTGGGCCGCTCAATGTGGGTATCAAGCCCGTAAGAGCTTGTTCTATGCTTGCGCGGCTCATTTTGGAAGGTTGTCAAAATTGGAGTCGGATGTGCTTTCGGGATCTTGGTCCATTGTCGACATGTTCAAAGTTGGCGCGTCGTCGAGATCGCGCGCTATCACGTGGACGCTAAGGCCGCCCCTCCTTATCGTCTTCCAACATTGATGCGTCTTCCTTCCACGTCTCCTGACCACCTCCACTATGCCGTCAAATCCGCGCGTCACGTCACATCGATCTCCTCGGCATGAAGTTTTCGTCCGAAGCCTGACACAAACAAGCTCGCCATTCTTGGCCTGTACCGCCGTACAGGTATGCACTATCTTGCATTCTTGATATCGATCGGCGTGAGTTACCACAAATATGTTAAAATACAGGACTATCTCGGGATGTTACCTGCTGGCTACGAGCTCATGGTTCATGTGCGATGGCACATGCCCATTCTTCTCAACGCCATATCCTGGATATTTAGAACACGGCATACACTGTAACATACCGCTTTTCGTTTCCAGCTGCATCCGTACTGATGCTGCTAAACTTGTTCGTAATACATCCGTATAGAGGATTGGTACGACTGCATCAAGCGCTACTTCTCGTCGTTTTCTTTCGTCATACCGTTGCAGTAACACCTCTAGCTATACTCACCGCTGCCGACGGCCAATCGGTGATCGCGATCCTGCAAAGAAGAAGTAGCAAACCGCGCCAAGCACACCAAAGCTATGTTATCGACACAGATATTGCGCCATACTACTGCTACTACTGTCTCGAATACATTCCAGCGTCGCACCGTAGAGGCGCGGTTCGGCGGTCAGGCTGCTCCTACTTCCGAACACGTCAACTCGGCTTGACCGACATATTGCGCATATGGCTCCTGATCGCGTTGACCGTGCTTGATAGGGCACCGTCGTGGGCGCATTCGTCAAGAAGGCGAAGGTGACATAAGATCGGTATATGTGTGCAACGCTCAACGTCCGTAATAGGCAGAGAAGGGGGTACAAAAGCCATGCTGACGACGGGATCTTGCATTTTGACAGCTCGGTTACCACTGGCGAAGATGGTGAGATGAGCTCATCGCGATTCACATGTGGTATTTAGGCCTGCTTTACATCCTCTCTGCTAAGGCACAGAGCAAGCAAGCTCATCTAACCTATTCAACGAAGAGATCTCGAAGCCGCTCAAATAACTTGTTCAGAACTCTTTCACTCTACACACCAAACCGCCTCCAGGACAACAAGAATTCTATATACTGTCTTCATCGAAGCGCAACTCACCAAAATTCAAGATGTATCTAGCTACCGTCCTCACAAGCTTGCTTTCCAGCTTGCCCATCGCACTCTCAGCTCCTTTGACAACTACTTCAGAACTCTACGGCGAGCCATACAACTGCGGTTACGTTCTCACCGTTCGAAACAGCAGCGCTTATGCCGGTATTTCCGCATATCCCCCGGCTGTAGCCGAGTGTACAGCGATCTACTACAACGAGACTATCCCGGGATTTCAAGATGCGTACGCCTATAGCTTGTTTGGGGGCTGTGAATGTTCATTCCACCTGTAAGTACAATACACTTTGAGAGATACACATCGGCCGATGCTGTGTCAAAGTGGGACCACAACCATGGTTAAAGACTACGTACCCATCGGTACCCTACCTGCATGAGACGATTGTTACGCCTGGCGACTACTTGATCTTTGGAGATCGTGCTCGGGTGAGACCAAAGCAGTGACTGACAACTACCAGGAGCGAGGAAGACTGCAAAGGAGCGACCAATTCCCCTATGTATGAAGGACCCACCGGGGAACCCGGCGAAGAACCCTGCTTCGAGAATCCCAATCCCAAGTGGTACAAGTGTGCAACCTTGGGTTAATAGCATCATGGCGGACTTGGATGCGGCCGGAATCATTGGCGGTTGTCACATCTTTGGGTGTCGTATCAGCATGGCAGTGCTGATATTGGTGGTGGCTTCTTAGCGATAATGTATGTTAACGGCGTTGGTAGGCCAAACCATGTTTCACTCAGCAAAGTAAAACATCTCTTTCGTCATATTGTCTGGCTACACGTATGTGCGTGACTGATACATTAGCCTGGATCGCTTACAATCGACTCGTAATGCAACAGCCTGGCACCTTCATCGTGTTGCCATCCGCACGCGTATCGAGAGGACAGACTGCGAACCCATTCACGCTCCACTCAGGCGCCGGCGAACATCCATCGTTGCGGCACGGATTTCTCAAAGACCCCGATACGAGTGGGGTCTGAAGTGGTTGGAGCTGACGTTCGAGGAGGAGCGTCGGCCCCCAGATACGCCACACAGGTGCGTCGATTGATGAGCTGGCAATATACACGTACATACGCGAGCGTTGATCAGTTCTTTCGCAAGAGCGAATTTGTAGCTCCCCGCACGTTTTGGACCCACGGCGTGGAAGGCGCGGCCCGGGCCTTCACCGGGTACGTTCGCGCATTCCTCAAGTGATTCACGCACCGGCTTGGCGCATTCCCGGACGTTGATATAAGGAGTCGCGGATTGCTCCCGCTCCTCTCCCGCTCCTCCCAACAGACCAGACCGTCCCCTCTTTTCCGACAGCTCACTCCTGACCACCCCGACAACATGTATCACTTCTACTCCTTCCTCAGTCTATTCGGCTTCCTCTCACTCACTCTTGCCGCCCCTCCATCCTCCCGCCTGAGCCCTAGCGTCTTCGCCGCACGTGACGAATGTCACACACAAGGAGATATCTGCGCCGAGACCTGGATCGGAGATAAAGTACACCAGCGTCTTGAATGGGGTGGCTGTATTCCCGTCAAAGACCACAAGGAGATTACCGGATTCAAGGCGTTCAACTGCGATTGTTACTTGTACTAGTAGGTGGAGCGAAATCAAAACAACATACGCGTGTATACTAATCCATCTCAGCGCCGTCGACTCGGGCACATGCAACAACGGCGGCGACGAACACATCGACCAGTTCTCGCGCTGCAGCGGGCTTCTAAGCAAGGAAGAGCGACGTTGGAAGAAAGCGCCCAACTACTACAGCTGCTCGCCTGGACCCCTCACTCAAGGCTGAAAGGCTGAATGCTAGCGTGCGCATGCTATATATGTTGGGGTATGTAGCGTCAGAAACCTTTCCAGTTTGCCGAATACATACAGTCCATGCAGCGAACTAGCTACTTGGAGGCCGCGTTGTAGCTTCCAGAGCGCGCTAAGACATGTTCTTTGTTTTTTTGCTGTTTGCTTTATCTCGCGTTCCACGGTAACGGGCTCGTGTTGGGAAGGCGCTATCACGGTCGAGAACTTTGTGCAACGCTGGAGTAGTAGTACAACGGCAATCGTCTTCCTGACCCATTGGGTTATAAACCTCTTTGCAGTCACAGTCCTTCTCCTGCAGTGAAGACCCAAGAATCGCTCGTCTACCATGCAGTTCCCCACGATGTTGTCCACTCTTTTCATCTTCGCTTCCGTGCTCACCTCTTCCATCGCTATCGCTGCTGAAGCCCTTGCGTAAGTACTAAACCTCGCTCAGCCTCAACCTCACTCACTAACATCACCCTCAGCCCCGTCGCCCACGTTACCGACTGCAACGGCAAAACCTACATGCTCGACACCACCGGCCAAAACAACATCCGCGTCATCACTCAGGACAGAGCAGATGGCTACTACATCCAGCCTGTTAGCTACCACGTAGACTCAGGTACCACGTGCAATTTCTACAGCGAATCCACTCGCGGAGTTGGGTATCCCATCGGCAAATACTATGGCCCCGTAGACGGAGACTTTGTGGGTGACTGGGCTGCGTTTTACGAGTGCTGGGATGTGGAGTCGGAGATTGAGTCTCTGACTAGGCGGAGAGGGCAGAGCTTCAGAGCTTAAGTGAGCGAAAAGCGATGAATAGTAGCATGTGGATGTTCTGATGGTACGTGTGGTCCAGGAACGGACTTGATGTCGCAGCTTGCTGACCACACCTGCAGTAGTGAATGAGGGTTCAGCGAACCATCCCCGGACATTGTAGTGTATAATTGCGTAAGATCTGAATTGGATGTTTGTTTTCGAGCTTGGGTCTATGAGTATTCCTTTGGCCAGAATATGTCTAGTACTGCATGAGGTTTATGAAGAAGGAGAGCGGGATTACCGGGAGAAGGCGGGCATGAAAGTTGACATTCTTGTACATAATTGAGCCATGTCTTGGAGGTAACCGCTGTATGTTACGACAGAGGGGCTTACGAACTGATGATATTGTATATTTTGATGATGTCTGCTCAGTGAAATCGGGAGTCTGAGGTATTCGCATTGGGGTGGTCTTATCGATAAGCATCGCGACCCACTTTTCTTTTCGTCGCTCGGTCGCGAACTTTCCAACTTCCCACATGCGCCCCAGATAATCCACTCACTACACACCACATACCGCCAACATGATCCGCAAACAAGCCCGAGAACGTC
The DNA here is from genome assembly GCF_023758065.1 of Alternaria ventricosa. Lineage (NCBI taxonomy): Eukaryota > Fungi > Ascomycota > Dothideomycetes > Pleosporales > Pleosporaceae > Alternaria > Alternaria ventricosa. The sequence goes on from NW_026055709.1 coordinate 21,909, forward strand.
GCGACTACCTCTACCGCCGCGCGCTTACCCTCCGCGACGCCGAACTCGCTTCGAAAAGAGCAGCGCTAAAAGCTTCGCTCGCCAGCGGCAAGCCACTCTCCAAAGATGTGGCCAACGACCAGAACCTACGACAGGATTTCAAGTACGATGAGAGCAGAGCGGATAGAACGACAGAAGAAGAGCTTGGGCTAGACGACGAGTATGCGCAGTTGTCGGGCGTGGTGGATCCCAGGATATTGGTCACAACTTCGAGAGGTACAAGAGCCTGGAAAAGCTAGGAAGGCAGAACAACACTAACGCTGAAATAGATCCATCGAGTAGACTGGGGACTTTCGCCAAGGAAATCAGATTACTGCTACCTACGTCGATACGATTGAACCGCGGAAACATGGTCCTACCAAACCTCGTCGAAAGCGCTAAATCAGGTGGACTGAGCGACATCGTCCTTCTCCACGAACACAGAGGAACACCCACTGCCTTGACAGTATCGCATTTTCCCCATGGTCCAACCGCCAGCTTCTCATTACAGTAAGATAACTCGGCGCAATTCCACGTCTATCTACTGACACAACCCTAGTAACGTCGTCCTCCGCGCTGACATCCCCAACGCCTCTCGTGGCACAGTCTCCGAATCCTACCCGCACCTAATTTTCGAAGGCTTCAGCACCAAACTAGGAGAACGCTGCGTCCAGATCCTAAAACACCTATTCCCGCCCCGCGAAGCCACCGCCAAAGTAGGAAACCGCGTCGTCACGTTCAAGAACATCGAGGATACGATTGAGGTCCGGCACCATGTTTTTGTCAAAACGGGGTACCAGTCTGTGGAGCTGGCGGAGGTGGGGCCCAGGATGAGCATGAGGTTGTTTGAGATTAGGGCGGGTACGCTGGATAATAAGGAGGGGGATGTTGAGTGGCATCTCAACCAGTACACGAGGACGGGAAGGAAGAAGGAGTATTTGTAGCGGGCATCGGAGAGAGCCAGAGCGCGTGTTTCGTGTGGAGAAAAGAAGAGGAGAACGCATATATGGCGCAAGGGATTATTTTCAGTATGAGATACCACATATCAAAAGCGATATCCGGAATCTGTTAATGAACGAGAACAGGAAACTTTTGCCTTATGCGTCGACCGTTTTAACACATTTCAGTTACGGAGTGATTCTCTATTACACTACTCGATTGTAACCCTTACACCTTTATGATCCTTCGTCATCGGCACAAACATATCATGATCATACGCCACATCCTCTTCCGTCGTATCGAACAATCGCATCTTCGGTATCACACGCAGCACCGTAGCAGCGAGACACAGATTGAGCTCACACAAAGCCAGACTACAAGATCAACGTTAGTAATCCATCTCCAACTCAGGATAATCACAATCCACTTACTTCTTCCCCAAACAAGAGCGACTCCCCTTCGACCAAGAAAGTATACTCCGCTCCGGCTCCTTCCTCCTCTGATTATTCTCATCCAACCACCGCTCAGGCGCAAAAGCATAAGAGTCAGGAAAAGCGCGTTCATCGTGATGTGTAACGTACGACGACATGCCGATTGCATAGCCTTTGGGAAGAACGTATTCAACAGGCTTCTTATTCCATTCGCCACGGTACAGCAGCGTCTCCTCCGTTGGAATCCTCGCAGTACGGCTAGACACGCCGTAGGATAGTCTCAGTCCTTCTTGAATGACAGCGCCGAGATAGGGTAGTGTTTCCAGGACAGTCCATCCGGGGAGGTTTTGGGGGTCTTTGACAACGGTTTGCAGTTCTTGGGTGAGTTTAGCGAGGATTTGGGGGTTGGTTAGGAGATGGTATGTCATCACGGCCAGAGCCCAACTCGTGGTCTCTGTGCCGGCACCCAGTACAGCCTGTGCCTCGTGGACTAGGCGCACCACGCCCTTATCCCCGGCACCAAGATCGGACTGCAAAAGTGAAGCAAAGATCGTTGGTCGATCGTACGTGATTCCCGCGTCAAGATCCGCCTTCGCTTTGAGCACTCTATTAGGCAAATCAACCTGCAAAGTCTTAACCATCAACGCAATATCCTTGGGCAAATACTCAATAAAAGTCGTCGCGAGCGCCGCACTCTTACTCGTCCACGGAAAAAACCGGAACACAAAAACGGGTCTAAGCACTGCGGCTGTTGGCTCTCGGAAATTCGGATACCACCCTTCCTGGTCGAGGAATCCAAAGCTTTCGCCGAAACTGTAGCTGGAGATGGCGTCGGAAGTAAAGCAGCTGTATGCCATGGCGATGTCGAAGGGTTCGTTGTCGCCGGATTGCCGCAGTAGTTTGTCGCAGAGTTGTTGGACTAGGCTGTGGATTTCGGGTTCGAGCCGTGTTATCATGGCTCTGGAGAAGAATTTCGCTAGGGGCACGCGCCGGAGTCGGTGGAGGTCGTGGTCGATGGTGCCGAAGCCGGATAATGAGATACTGGGTAGGTTAGGGGAGCTATATGGTTGGCATGTATGTGTGCAATTAGTGGCTTACGAAGATCCATTGACTTGATGCTTTGGCTTGTCGCGTTTTCGGCTACCAGTTGCATATATCTCGTCTGCGAAGCGGATGTCGTCGCAGTGGACTTCGTTGGGATTGATTCGCACGATGGGGCCTGATAGTGATGTCGTTGATTAGCTCGCGAGTTGGTCTGAGATAGCTAGTGATGAGCTCACCATAAACCCTATGCATTTTACTGATTTCCTTCGTGTAACAGCCAAACTTGACAACATCGTGGTAGAACTCGGGCAGGTATGTCGCTGCTGCTAATTTTGGTCCAGGGATTGAACTCAGCGGGTGGAGCGGCGAGATGTTGTAGATGGCTTCTAGCACCTGGAACACCAGCCAAAGGCCTGCGAGACCCAAGATATGGCGCGCTGATGGCAGCCATGTTGTTGACGATGTCTCAATGCTCGTTGCTTCCATGGTGTACGGCAATGTGAGCAAAGGAACGATACTGGCGCATGGAAAGACATTGCTTTTACCCTAGTTCCCGAGCAGTCTTCTCTTACAAGGCAGAAAGCCGCTATGCCATGCAGCCGCTTCCTGCGGCACGACATGCATGTCTAAGTGGGGGGCAAGTCCCGGAGCGTGTCATAACAGGAACTGTTTGGGGGCCATAACGGTCATTTCGACCCAAACCAGCGTTTTGGATATGCGACACGTGAAAGAATGTGTTTGAGCGGGACGCCAGCACATAGCTGGTTGGGGTGGACGTTGAAGATGATGTTCTAGGCTTGTAAATGTGGGGTGCGGCTCGTCTCGAGTCATGGGGGCTAAAGATCTTGATCGGAAACTAGTCATCCGCGAGTGGTGGGCGCGGTGGCGCGTAAGGACCGGTGTAGCTATTTTCATCTCACGATGTGTTTGTGAAGGAATGCTGCACGGTGAAGGATTTGACTCGTTGTAGAATTTGCCAGAAGCGATGTATTGTCGTTCATCATGCTCGTAAACAAGTATCTCATGCATCTCGTAATATGCCAGACCTACAGGCTTTGTTCGACTGTATGTACAACTGTCCATTTCGCGGTCCATCAATCCTTTGTCTTCATCCATCACGCGCTCCTAGGTAGCCTGACCATCTTTCCCCTTGCGGCCAGCGCCAGCCAGCCAGCGATAAGGCAAGCGCCGCCAATTGGCGTGACAGGCCCCAGTTGCTTGTACTTCTTCGCATCTAGCACAAGCAGGTATATGCTTCCAGAGAACATGGTCATGCCGGCGGTGAAGAGGGCCATGGCGATTTTGTTTTGCGGCGCGACAACGGATGTCATGGTTAGGACGACGGAGTGGACGAGCTGTTGAGTTTGTTGTTAGCATGTATCCATATTCCACAGTGATAGAATGAGACGCGGTGTCCCATGCGAAGAATCTTGCGCCTGGATGCATCTCCATCCACTGGGACTGCGGTGACACAGAGCGACGAGCTACTCGCAATTTCTAAGGTACCCTCTCGTTCAAAAACCCACAATCATCAGAGTCTCCCACCCAAACGCCCACAAGACAAGAACAATTCACATACCTGATACTGAGCCGCAGTCCCCCAATTCGCCAACGCACCCGGATCCCTAATCCGACTCTTCAACCCATGCGCCCCAAACGCACCCAGCGCCACACTGCTCGCCCCCAGCAGCGTGCCAATCGTCCAGAAAGGCGACATGCTGCTATACGTCGTGCCGTAGGATCTGCTGCTGCTGCTGCTATATCCAGATTCGTAGATGGGGTCGTGGGAGCGTGATTTGCGCGAGGATGAGGAGGAGGATTTCTTGGATGAAGACATAATACGGTGGTACGGTGGGTGGGGTGAAAGAGTGTGGGTGGGTGGTTGGGGAAGGGGAGGGGGAAGGTTGGAAGGTGGTGGGATGGGTTTGATGGGGGATGCTTGCCGCGGTTTGCTGCGGCGGGAGACGGAGGTGTGCGTTGTCTGATTGGTCTGTGCTCACGAGGGACGGGAAGTGGAGCGTTTGATGAAGGTTGTTATATTTGTATGTGGTATCGTAGATGCTGGAGTTTGCACCTTTCGTAGTTTTTAAACGCCATAACGCCGTTTTGATGCGAATGGTATGCTGCGCATCTCGCATAGTTTGCGACCAAATAGACCAGTGTTGTGCCCTTCACCCACGACCTAGTCCGAATCGATCTCCATGACTTCTCCCTCCGCCTGCTTTTGTGGTTGTGCCTTCATCGCGCTCGTGGTAGCTTTCCTCTTCCCCTTGCCAGCCTTCTGTTGTGCCGCCTTGATCTCCTCCTCCGAGACCAGCGCTCCGTCAATGCGCAAGAAACCCTTGCCCTTTCCTTTTCCATCCATTCTGCCCTCAACGTCTCGTATCCTCACTCGCAGCTCTCCCTCCACCTTTTCACCGTCGCCGTTCACCCACCAACCCCCCTCGTCCGACAATTTGCCATCGTATCCCTGCTTCGTCTGACCGGATTCTTCTGAATGCCACGACCAGTCTGAGGGCAGACATTCCTTGAGTATGCTGACAGGGAAGGTGTTGAGGTGTGCGAGTGTGAGATGCGTCTTCGCTTGGTCGGTGATGTGCGCGGTGAGGTATGCATTTCGGGTTGGCCGCCACACGATGAAAGAGGCTGTGACCCAAAGGAACGGCGCTGCGTATTCATCGACATGCCTGAGTAGCAACGGCTCAGCAGGCGCATTGTCGCTGGAATTGGATTCGCTTCGTTGTTGTGACTGTGATTTGTTCTTGGATTTCGGATCCGATACGGCGGGTGGTGTACTTTGCAGCTCTACATTTTCGTATGCGAGTACTACGCCCTTCGCAGGTGGGAAGTACGTGAGGAGTAGTGGTGATAGTACTGTTGCGCATACTGCTGAGAAGGGATCCGCGAGACATGAGGGTGGGATGCAGACGTATTGCGATATGCGCTCGATGTGGAACAAAGACGCGTCTTCACTCTGTACTGGGGCCATTTTCAAGAGAGACCAAGCCTGTTCCGTCGCGTAATGTGGTTTGCGATCGCGTTGTCGCGGAAATGCTGAGCTGAGAAAAGTTGGAGATGTCGGCACGCGCAGATACCGACATGTGGGGGTCAACGCTAGCGTGTATGCGGTTAGTCGATACCGCAAATAAGCTGGAGAGTGAGAGATGAAGATGCATAAGGATTCAATTAGAATAACGCTCATGGCGGCGTCCTTATCTTTAATCATGTCATCCAATGCACAAGTATACCTAACGCCAAGCGACATAACACCAGATACGAGCGCCGTCTATACGACGCTCATGATGCTACCAATGTTCAGCTCGCCCTCGAATTCTGTTTTACATTCGCTTTCGGAATCAATCATCTCCGCCCGCCCTTCTCTACCTCCTTCCGCTGGAGCTTGGTAACCACTCGCTGCAGAGCCGTCTTGATTTCACCCTTCTTAAACTGTGATAAGTCGTAGTAGTTTGGTGAGATATCCTGGCAAAGGTCAGTAATACGTTCATTAGAGCAGTGAAGGATGCACTCACCATAAGCCACTCTGGCTTGACGGAGGTCACTGTTCGGATGTAGTTCTTGGTTGTCAAGACGAACTCGTTGTAGATGACCCATTCACTGTCCTCTGCCAGAACAGTGCTGGGGTGCAACAGAACGTTCTGCTCGTCCTTGACGGTGATGTAGCTCTTGCCGTTACCATCGCGCTTGGCAACTTGCATGAAGAAACCGGCAACAAGTGCACGCTGAATGTTCTCGTAGTACTTCTTGTTCTCGAACGGTGTCGACATCAACTCAAGTTCCTCGCGCTCCATTATGCGCTTCAGTTGCAGACGGACGTTGTCAGCTTGTTGTAGCGCTCTGTAAGAGAGGAAATGGTCGTGGCACCACTGCTTTGGGTTCGCTTGCGCCTCCTCGCTCTTGAACGCATGGTAGACGTTGAGCATGGTAAGCTGGTCGCCCTTGGGGTGTGCGAATAGCTCCTTCATCTCGTCTGCGCGCTTTCGGTTGTTGGCTGGACGGACGAAGATTTGGGGTACAGAGAGGAGCGCAGTAAGCGATAGGATCTCGTTTGAGCAGTAGAACTCGGGCGATGTGATGAGCATGACTGCCAATGCGGGGTCCAGAGGAAATTGCGAGGCGAGTCCTCCGAGTGTGGTCAGCTCACCCTCGTCATCAAGACATGCCAGGTAGTTTAGCTCCTCCAACGCACGCATCAGGGTCTCAGGCGCGGGCGGGTCCATCAGATCGAAATGTACCAGATCGTCGACTCCAAGCTTCTTCAACTCGAGAACGGTACTAGCCAGATTTGACCTGAGAATCTCGGGGTAGGTCTGCTCAATGAGCTCCTTCTTAAAGGCTTGCTCGGTGTACAGGCGGAAGCATTTACCGGGACGCGTACGTCCGGCACGACCAGCTCGCTGTTGTGCTGAGGCCTTGGAGATGGGCGAAACGAGGAGGGATTCGACACGGATACGGGGGTTGTAGACTTTTTGCTTGCTGAAGCCGGGGTCCACGACGTAGACGATACCGTCAATGGTGAGAGATGTCTCAGCAATGTTGGTAGAAACGATGCACTTGCGTCCGGGGCGGCCACCGTGTGTTGCGGGCGGAGGCGCAGGGTTGAAGATCTTCTGCTGCTGTGCGGGCGGTAGGGTTCCGTACAGCGGGTATACGACCAATGGTCCAGCACCACCTTCACGAGAAAGGTCCTGGGCCTCGAGGTTTATCTTCCTGCACGCATCCTCAATCTCCTCCTCACCAGTCAAGAATAGCAGAATATCGCCTTCGGGCTCGGTGGCGTGGATCTGGAGGACGGTGCGCAGGGCGGCTTCGACGTAGTCTCGCTCGGGCGCGGGTGTGTAGAAGACCTCGACGGGGTGGGTTCGTCCAGGTACGGCGAGCAGGGGCGCGTTGTGGAAGTACTTCTGGAACTTGGTAGCGTCGAGCGTAGCACTCATGATGATGAGCTTGAGGTCCGGCCGCCTCAGGACAACCTCCTTCAGCAGACCCATGAGGATATCGGTAGCTAGGGTTCTCTCGTGAGCCTCGTCGAGGATGATGGTGCTGTAGCGCGTGAGGTTGTGGTCGTTCATGGCCTCGCGCAGCAACATTCCGTCGGTCATGTACTTGAGGATGGTGTTGGGCCCCGTCTTGTCCTCGAAACGGATACTGTATCCGACCTCCTCGCCCAGCTCGACGTCCATCTCCTCGGCGACACGCTGGGCGACGGACATGGCAGCGACACGGCGCGGCTGGGTACAGGCGACCATCTTGGCATTCTGCTGGGGCAGGTCGTCAAAAAGGACGAACTGCGGGATCTGCGTCGTCTTTCCGGAACCCGTCTCACCGACGAAGACGAGGATCTGCGACTCCTGGTACAGCTTGAGGAACTCGTCGCGCTGCTGGTGGACGGGCAGGTCTCGCCTCTTCTTGAGGATGCTCATGTACTTGCTCGAGAGCGGGCGGCCAGTGAAGGCGTTGTTGGGGCCGTCTTCGGCGGCATTGGCCTGCGCAGTCGTCGTCGCATGCTTCTTGAAGCCCTGGAGGCCGGTGCCGCTGCCGCTGTACTCGCTCTTGACGGGCTTGTCGTCGTTCCAGTGCGCCAGGTACGGATTCGCCGCCGCGTCCATCTTGCCCTCGCCGTTGGATTCCGTCTTGACGCGCTTGACGCGGGCACTGTCGTCGTCGCCGTATTCGCGCTTCGTCATGGCTGTCATTGTGGTGCTGGCGGTGTTTGCGCGTGTCGGTGTCGCCTGCACTCGCCGTCCCAGAAAAAGTTATGCGACGGACCCTTAGCTCCACTTACCGCGACTGCTCGCGCTTGGCGCAATCGACGACAGGCTGCAAGGCACCACAGCAATATCCACACGCCGCCATGTAGTAAATATACCTTCTCCACCCCTGGTGGCCCCTTCCCTCTACTCCACGTTCCTGTCGCTGTGATCACGCTCCGCATCCCTGGTCGCGCGCCGCAGCATTGCATCCGCGACTTTGCTGACCCCGCGGTAGTCCGCAACAATCACCAACTTTTCTTCCACTAACACTTTTTCTCATCTTGGCCTGACTAACCCCGATACTGTTATGGACTACTCGGAAGGCATGGGCGAACATGCGCCCGTATTCTATATTGGCCAACATGAGTCGAAGCGTACCCTGGACGTCTCGCCCGAGTTGGTGCAGCATGCACAAGATCTCGGAGTAAGTGCCTCCAAGACTAGCAAGAACCCTACTGACAACCTCCAGTATGATATGCTCACTAGCACCATCACCAACGACCACTTCCAGAACCGCGTCTTGAGTCTGCTCAACTCCTACACCCAAGCCCTCGCTGAGTCGCAATCCCAACCGCTGCCCTTGATACCTGCTTTGGACAACTTCGATACACCGCTTAGCCCGAATGAGATTATCAGTCAATTGGTAGCATTCACGAGCTCGTGGATTGATTTGTCTTCGCCAGACCCGATCATCTCGCATTTGTCGCGCCAAGTCTTCCACCTCGAGGTTGCCTATGCAGCTTTCTGCGGTGTTACCAATCTGGTCATCCCTGGACCAAGACTCGCTCACGGCCAGACCGGCGTATCCCAGTATGCTCGTTCTATCAAGGAGGCGCTTGTCACTGGATCTTACATCCAGCTGCACATCCAACTACCCATGGATGGAACGCAGTCAGATTCCAGCAAGGACGACATGGGAGACCTAGCGCGATTCGCAAGACCTGAGTTCGAGGCCGGCAGTGAGTCGAAGAACGTCGATTCTTGGAGCTCATGGGATGCGTGGAACACCATTCGATCGATTTGCAAGTACCATAATAGGTTAGCAGTCATGCTCGATATGCCGCGTCGCCTGCCATCCTTGGCTGTCCAGTCACGATGGTTCTCTGAGCCTGTACGACTTCTCAACTTGCACGCTTCCTCCTTCCTAGTCAACGCTCGTCAATCTTACGTCCTGTCCAAAGCACACCAGGTTTTCATCTTCCGTTGCATGCGCCTGCAGCGCGGGCCTTGGCTACTCATCTCGGATGTTGGCCAACTACCAGGTATTGATGACCCGGATATGATAATGTCATACTCCACGGGCCATCTTTCTCCTCGAACAGTAGAGGATGCGCCGAGCCCCGGATCCTCAGGAACAGTCGCACCAACGCCAGCCGAAGCAGCTGAGATCGCAAAGAAACTCCCCAAGAAGAGCAGTAGCAACAACGACCCAACACCTCACTTGAGCTACATGCGATACTTGCAGCGTAACCAGCCTCCCAAGAGCCAGATTGAACGGTTCGGTGGTGGATTCCAGGACTATCTCCAGAGCCCACTGCAACCCCTGACGGACAACCTCGAATCTATTACATACGAGGTGTTCGAAAAGGATCCGATCAAGTACGCGTGGTACGAGCGCGCCATTGCTCAGGCGCTGAAAGACTGGCATGCCGAGAGCAAATCAACCAGTTCTAGTAACGGTGCCGTCGTTATCGCAGTCGTAGGATCCGGTCGAGGTCCCCTTGTGACGCGCGCGCTGAATGCCAGCGCTAGCTCCGGTGTACCCGTGCAAGTCTACGCCATCGAGAAGAACCCTAACGCATACGTACTGCTTCAACGACACAACATCGAAACCTGGGGCGGACGTGTCACAGTCGTTAAGACCGACATGCGCGCCTGGAAAGGCCCAACCCTCGCCGACGGCACATTCGGCAAAGTCGACATACTCGTCAGCGAGCTTCTTGGTTCCTTCGCCGACAATGAGCTATCGCCCGAATGTCTCGATGGTGTGCAACACGTCCTAAACCCCACTCACGGCATCTCAATACCCTCCAGCTACACCGCGCACTTCACCCCCATCTCCACGCCAAAGCTCTGGTCCGACCTGTATACTAGAAGTACCAGCGTCGATCCCAACGCTTTCGATATCCCGTGGGTCGTCATGCTAACGCAATTCGACTACCTCTCCACCTCATCCGAAGAAACCGTCGCGTCCAAGCAACTCAGCAACGGCACAAGGATGCAGCATTTCAACCTCGAGGCCCCCCTTACACCCAAGGTTGAAACAGCCTGGGATTTCACACACCCTCTTCCACCCGCCGTTCTAGCACAATCTTCGCTGAGGAAAGGTGGATCGGCGATAGGTGGCGGTGGTGGCTTCAGTGGCGGTGACGGCGCAAATGAACATAACCTGCGCTACTGCCGCATCGCCTTCCCTATCCAGGAACCCGGTGTATGCCACGGTCTCGGTGCATACTTTGAAACCGTACTATACAGCGGATCGGAAGGACCGGTAGAGTTGAGCACAAACCCCGTTACTATGGAGGCGAAGAGCAAGGATATGATTTCTTGGTTCCCCATCTTGTTCCCACTCAAGGTATGTTATTTACTGATTTTAGGAAATAAAGGATGGTGGCTAATTTTATATGCAGACTCCTATGCAACTCCCCGCCAACTCAGAGGTCGAAGTCAGTTTCTGGAGGCAGACGGATGACCGCAAGGTGTGGTATGAGTGGCTTGTTGAGAGCTACCTGCTGGTTGAGGGAAGAAGGATACGCTTGGATGTTTCGGATTTGCATTCTAGCAAGTCGAATGGGTGTATGATGTAGTCTGGTCTTGTGCGTGGCTGTGTAGTTGGGATGAGAAGATGAGGGTACTGGTTTTAGTATCCGCTATACACCGCCTCTACTGCGAGACAAAAGTTGGCGCTTCTCTTTCCAAGAATTGGAATTTGATGTATGTGGAAGCGTGCCGCATAGTGTTCATTGGCAATGAAAGCATTCATACTATTCTTGAAGGCGCTTGCCGCATCCTGCGATGACGAACCACTTATACATGATAAGTCTCCACCTTCCCAACACGACTCAGTTCAAACCAAGTGTCCGAGCTCATCCTCTCTGGAACGCGCACTTCCCAGTCCCCTACGAAGGCGGCGCATCAGTATTCTGAGTCTTCTCCTTCCTCTGCACCCATCCGAATCGTGGTGATCCGTTGTTCATGTCGAAGATCTAAAACGCCTCATTAGCACGATACCCCAACCAAAGTTCATATAGACGAACAACCTACCGCGTACATAGCCTTCAACACAGCATCACCGTAGATGTCCATATCCATGGATCCCCTACTCTGAATACTTCCGTACACCATCCCATTTCCAGCATCAGCGAAGCCCAAGTCCTCTTTCTGGAACGTCACCATGGCGTCTCCGATGGCGAGCTTGATATCGGGCAAGTCGTCTGCAGAGGTGGAGGTAGGGAAGACGTAGCCTTGGTTGCTCTGGTCGTACTTGGCGCCGGGAATGGCTTTGTAGACGGCGTCGACGAGGTCGTCGGAGACGAGGCAGAGGGTGGTGCCGGTGTCCATGATGGAGGTGTTGCCAGATCGGTCGACAGTCTGGCCGTTGATGGTGGCGGATGTGGATGCGATTTGCCAGAAGCCTTGGCTGGAGTCCACGGGGGCGTAGTTTGGGGAGGAGGCGCCTGAGACGGTTAGGACGGCTTGGTCGATGAAGCCGAAGGTGTAGAAACTCTAGGGTTATGTTAGAATTGAGTAAGAGCATAGGGCACGAGACACTTACTTCTCCCTTGTCAGCCTCGTTCGTGTCGCGCCAGCTACCAAGGTACGCGGTGAAAAGCTGCTCCTTAGCGCTCTTCTGTGCGATGATGTTGTCGACTGGCGTCTTCTGCGGGGTTGGAGAAACAGTGTTGATGGAGCTGAAGGCCAGACCAAGCAGTCCGCTGCCATTGCCCTCGGCAAATTGCTGCGAAAGCTCTTTTGCAAGCTCCACAGCTTGGTTCTCGACTTTGAGACCACCCAGGTTTACGACATCGGTGCCTACGTCGCCGCTCGCAGACGAGGAGTCACCGTACGAGATCTTCCATGTCTCGCCGTCGAGTTTCTTGAATGTGCTTGACTTTGAGGGGTCGAAAGCGACCTGCTGCTTCGACGCATCTGCTGAACTGAGGATGTTCTTGGGAAGTTCGGTGGACCAGACCTGTATTTCTTAGTAGTGTGATCAAATCGTCAAAGAACACAACATACCCAAAGATCCGAAGATCCAGTATCGAAATCCAAGTAGATCTTCTGCTCGGGCGTTCCAACGCCGACTTCGCAGAGATACAAGGAGTCGTTTTGTATGTCTTCGGCTGGCACTTCACCTTCAGTCGGAGTGCCTTCGCTTGAGGCTGTGGCTTTGCTTTGCGCACCGCCTGGTGCCGATGCTTCGTTACGCTTCTTGAGAACGTAGCGTGATCGCATGCGGCCGCCGATTCTGCCGAACTTGCCTTGCTGTGACATGACCTTGGCTTGGAAGTACGGGCCAGGTTTTGTAGGGTGGAAGCCATCTGTGCATGTTAGTTTGAGACTAGACGGGGGTAAAGATGGAGGGAACAGGTGACGGACACTTTGTCATGGCATAGACGTAGCTTCTCACTCCAGCGGGCTTGTAGGCTGGGCTACGGTGGACCGCAAGGCGTTGTAGAGATGCCATGGTGATATCGGGTTGATGGATTTGATGGACTTGTGGATGTTGATGACGAGAGTTTTGTTACAACACTGATGCAACAAGACAAAGTTGAGAAAGAATTACTTCACTCGAAGCAACGACGACGAGGCGGCATAAGTACCTTCGTGCCTTCCAACCAACGCATGCATCACGCCCACCTTGAAAGAAGCAAACCTACCTGCCCAACTGCAAACGCTCCAATCACAAGCGCTCGACCAGGAACAGGCGGTCACACCGGCCGGATTGTCGCAGCCGCGATCATGGGCCTACAAGCATGCGACCAAGCTTTCCAAGCTTTTATCAAGCTTTCGTTAAGCTCCGCGTACCGCATATGGTGCGTCTGAAACAACGCATACGCAGATCACACGCACGATGATGCGCGATGGGAGTACGGCTGTGGCGTTTGCGCTGATAAGGACCCGGATGGCATGACAGGTACAAAGGCAGCTGCGGCTGCGGCCGAGGTGTCGACGTAGTCGTCCATGCGAATGACATTGGATGAGTGATCTGTGAGTTTGTAAAGTGATCTGATTGCTCCGAGAGTAATGGGAAGCCTGCTTCAAGATGCGAGTCGAGGCCCTATCGGAAGCCCCGCAACATACAGCTCTTTGTCCCCGCGTTGTGGATCGCCCGCGATGCTGGAATGTGACCACGTACTCCTACATGCGCCGTGTGCGCTTTGTTACAGCGTAGGACAAGAGAGAGGTTCCTGGTTTGTGACATGTCTTGACTTTGGCTGGTCATCGTGAAGCTTTGTGCGTACCTTGGCGTGGTGGTGTTTCGGGAGACACGTAATGACGTCATTGGATACGCGTCATCGCTCGCACCTACCTGTTCCGGTGTTAGCAGGCATCTTCTTGTCGCCAGCCACCACGGCAATGCTCCTCCTCGCTGGGGGCTGGTATCTCTTCGATCATATACCTGATGCACGCATTGTTTGTACGGATCGGATCGCGAATCTGGTCATGCCATAATGTGAGTAACGCGACGCTTGATTTTGACGTTATTCTACAAACTTCCTGTGCTTGCAGAAGCACTACTTGGGTATATCCTGTAGCAATTTGAATGAGAGACGAACATCCTGCTCATTGGAGATGATGAGATATGTTCCAATTCATCAAAGTCATCCATACACTCGGCACGCTTTGCCCAAGGGAGTGACATAAGTACTAGAGGAGACAAGAGAAAAGAAAATAGAGTATTGAAAGCCTCAACACCTAACATCACGCGGTCCTGGGCTTGAAGATCAGGTCACATCGATCGTGCCTGCTCCTGTATCCATTCGCCTCAAAAGGCGCCATCGCCTCTGGCGTTGTCTCCGGCGCAAGTTCAACCTTGAACGCCCTGAATGTAGCCGCCAAGATGACTCGCATCTGGTACGTCGCCATGTTGCCTCCTGGACAGCGTCTCGCTCCTACACCAAAAGGAACAAGATGCTTCTTTCGCTCAGCACTGTATTCATCCTCGACGAGCCAGCGTCGCGGGTTGTAGGTATCGAAGTCGGGGAAGAGGTCGGGACGCTGGCGAGACATGCTGAGGGACTGTGTGGTGACGACCGTGCCGGCGGGGAGGTGGTAGCCGAGGACATTGATGCCACCCTCTGGTACGAGGCGGGAACCTGTTAGAGCGACTGGTGGGCGGAAACGCAGACCTTCGTTAACGCATGCACAAAGGAGCTTCAACGAGTCAAGCTCTTCGTAACCCTCGTGGGCGGCAACCTCCTCGTACAGTTCTTCTTGAAGACTTGGGTTCTTTGCTAGCTCGTAGTAGATGAATGCGAGGGCTGATGAGGTCGTCTCAGTAGCAGCGAGTACCTGGCCTGCCATTTCCGCGCCGATTTCCGGGTCCGTCCATGAATCTTCGAGGGGGTACTTTGCGTCTGGGTCAGTGAAGAGCTTGAAGACGTTGGCGGTTGAGTCCTCGGCCATTTCCTTGGCCTGCTTGCACAGCGCTGCGCCTAGGTCAAAGAGCTTGTCACTGGATCGTACGCGGAAGCGCGCATGGGCGAACGGGCTGTACTGGAGCCATGCGAATAGCCATTCTGGGAGACACAGACGCCAAACGACGAGAAAGTTGTACTCGCCGACAACGTGTGGGAATTCGCTGGACTCGAGGTCGACACCTGTACCGCCCATAACGACTTGCGAGTTCTTGAGGGTGCAGATGCGGAGGTGGTAGACAATGTCTTCCGACTTTTGACCCTCTGTCTTTCCGAGATCACGGACCATGGCTTCGATGTTGGTCACGAAGGTATCGTGCCAGAACTTCATGTTCTTTGTCGTAGTAGCAATCATGACGGGGTGACGTCTTTGCCGCGCGATGGGATGTTGAGGGTACGTGACAGTCCAGTCATGGCCGCCGACACGAAGGGCTCGAATAGATTTTGGCGAAGTGTCGAGATCTTTCCTGACGAAGATCTTCTCCACTGACTCGGAGTCGTTGAGAATGACGAGATTCGGTGCGATCCTGACGATGGGTCCGTACTTTGTCATGAGCTTGTCTGCCTCAAAGGACAGTCTGCCATGCCAACGTTGCCAGCGGATCCAGGCTGATGTTGCTGAACTGATCCAAGGTCCGGGTATGGCCCGCAGAGGGTCGATGTGGGCCCGGTAGATCATTTTGGTGATCTGGGTAACAGCCATGAGGACCACAATGGCCCCGACGAGCTTCCAGCGAAGCACGTAGGCATTTGACATTGCGCCTTGAACAAGGCTGGGCTTGTCAGTGACCAGCAGGTCGTGAATAGTTTCGTTCAACATGATGAAGAAGGCAAAGAATGGTCTTCAGACAATGAAGTACAGATGGATAAGCACGGGACGGCATTATATACTTTTCTCTGAGAATCGAACCTGTATCGCCGTTACTCACATTACCTTTTGCCTCGACTGGGAGCCATGTGCGATCGAAGTCAATCCTACCAGCCCGGTACCCGAAGGACCCTGATCCCCGCAGACCCTGGAGCCTCAAGGTTCGGACCTATCTCAAACCTTATACAAAAAAGGGTTTCGGTAGTTGATGTCACAAAGACGCGGAGAGTAACTGTGCACTAGAAGTCTACTGGCTGATGGAAGTATACTACCAGGTGACCGAAATCTTGAGGCAGCCCTGGTAACTTCTGCGTTTTGCGAACTGCGTACGATGACCTGATGGTTCCTCCGCAGCTCGCACAGCCCTATGGTGATGGACAGCAGTTGAGAAAAAGGAATGTTCGCAGCCGAGGCAAGTGGCAATGTCAATCATGTGGAGAGCACACAGAAGGCCCGACGTGTCGCGATGAAGTACCGAAGCACTGTTGTATGTTCGCCTTGGGTACCTAGTTAGGTGTTGATCGATCTCCCAAAGGCTTTTGCTATTGAACAAGCGCCCGTGTTCTGAAGCGTAGCCAACAACGTGAGAGTTAAAGCACCAATAAGGCTACTGGAAAGCTGGGCAGCAGAGCGCCGTTATACCCCAAGAGCGTAGGGTATGCCGTTGATGACCTCAGGTTGATTAATGCCCGATAACGCGGTGGAGAACGAGTTGCGAAGTCAGCGTAGTTAGAATTACTCATGTTCGCAAAGGGCGCATGTCGTGGTGATCGCTGACTCCGACGCGTAGACATCGTACTGACCTCGCCGAACCTCGAGGGTGTGTAGGACCTGGCGAAGTTGGAGGCGCCCATCCACGAGCACTCATTTCACATGAAAGATAGCATTTGTGCCCAATGTGGGCCCATAATTATTCGACCGAAGTGGCGCACAATACGAAGCTCATGCTGCTGCTTCAAGAAGCGAGTGCTTCAGCGTTGACGGTATCGAAGGGCGTCGTTAATGACATCGTGGGGTTATTAAAGTTGTGGTCATGTAAACTATACGGTGCAGGGTTGGTCAATTTCCCAAGAGAGTTCTATTTCTGTTAGAGAAGTCTAAAATTGTGCACATGGGGACTGTTGGTGAAAGCCAATATTGAAGCGACGAACGCACAATCAGGTTTGTTTGCCTTGGGCAACAATTTTGCGTTGCGCTACCACATGACGTCTAGGAGCAAATAGGGACGTTGGAGTAAGACGGTTTCATCAGTACTGTTGTACGTCGTGCAGGCGAACGTTCTGTGCTGTAGGGATCACGCTGCCCGTTCGGCGCGTCCACGGGCGCTTACCAGGGCGTATATCCGCGATGCGCATGAACAGGAGATCGGCAGGAGGCTTCGATGAATTGGAGACAACTGTGTGTGGAATCTGGTGATGAGCTTTGACATGGCGCTCACGGTCGTTGTTGAGCTGACTAGGAAGGTCGGAAGGCTGGGCACGCGTGCGAGAGCGAGAGAACAGGGCACGCTTTACCGTTTCGGGCGTTCCGACACGCGTTCCGCAAGCCTATGTTAAGCATAGACCATTTGACGTCACTGACCCCGGTCCTCGAATCTCTCCTTCCCATCTTCGCTACCAGACCTCGCTTCATTTTCCCATCGAACGCATCTTCCCGTCTGCCTTTCGGTCCGTCCCAGATTATTCATCCCGTTTCTTGAGTTGGTCCGAGTCGTTGTCAGCAAGGTGGACCTCATGTCCGCGCAACACCCCATCAGATCGCGGCTTCGGCAAATAGTTCGCAACCACTGGCATCAATGCAGCGATCAACACGCCAAGCCATAGAACGGCAGTCGATACGGCAAATCCCTTCAGGTTGCGTGGTCCCTCAGCGCTGGGCCATAAAAAGCTTCCATATATGAAACTCGTGTGACCAAAAGAGTTGACCAGCGCAATGGCTATCGATCGCTTGCGTGCTGGTTGGGACATGACTTCGCTTGTCCAGTTGAGGATCAGAGGTACCGTTGTATACATCGCACCAGTCTGCAGGCATAGCATGGCATACTTGACTGCGCTATTGCTGACAAGAAGAGCTACTAAAGTAGCAACTCCGGCGAAAGCGAGAAGACCAGCGTTGTGCCATCTTCGGTCTTCGGTCTTGTCAGAAGTCCAGGACCTAACAATCGGTGTACGATTAGTGGATGTCTCTTGCCGTGCCTTTACAAGGGTTTACTTACCAGAACAGCTGAAACACGGCACCACAACTCCAGATGGGTACCGTCATCCATTGGGCACTGGTGCTCGTATATCCCATTCCTCGAAGCATGGTCGGAATGAAATATGAAACGGTCAAGGCCAGGCAGTTCGAGGTGTAGATGACCATAAAGAGATATGTCCGTCCATCTCTGATCACTGCAAGGAATGCTTGGAATGGGGTGAGAGCTGCCTCATCGATGTGCCAGGACTGATCTCGATCGCGAAGGATACGGACGTGAGCAAGAAGGCGTTGCTCCGGAGAAAGCATCTTGGATTCAATTGGCCAATTGGGAAGGATGAAATACACTGGCAAGTGGGACGGGACATATTAGCAGTGTTCGCACCTTCGGCATATGTAGATTACTTACGCCCAAAGCCACAAGCAATGGTAATGATGCTCTCGATTATGAGCAGCCATCGCCAGCCCGGAATACCACGAGCACCGTCCAGGCTGGAAATTATGGCACCTGCCATGATACCACCCAGCGCTGGAGATACGCAGCCGGAGGTGTAGAAGATGCAAAAGCGCTTGCCTGGAGGATTACGTTAGCCACATGTCAGATTCCGAAGAGGCTGGCTAGGTACTCACCAACTTCTTTCTTCGTGTACCAGCAGGTCAGGATGAATAACGCGCCTGGATACAGTCCGGCCTCGATTGCGCCCAGAAAGAAACGTCCAATGAGGAGTCCTGTTGCGCTCTTTGTCTGCGACATTCCGAGAACTACACATCCCCAGACCCACACAATCGTGGCTGAACCAACATTTATCAGTATTGACTCAGCATCGCTTGGATGATTGGGTACGCTTACACAAATAGATCGACGGTTTCACCTTCATGAGGATCATGTTCGAAGGAACCTCAAAGATGACGTAGGCCACAAAGAAGAGCGATACTAGCATTGCGTACTCTACACACCGTCAGCTTCTTCACCTCCTACACTGTTGTGTGGTCTGTATTGGCAAACGTACGATTATCCGACAGGCCAAGTTCGTCACTCATGCCCGCCGCGTTGGCGTTGGCAATGTTGCTCCTGTCGAGATGGGCAAGTATGTACATCCACCAAAGGATCGGTAGCAAGATGAAGTCAATCTTTCGGACCAAGCGTTTTTCTTCCGCAGTATTTGGCACATGGCCTTGCAGTGCTGCTATAATTGCCGCATCTTCGGCCTCTCCATACTGTATTTTCGGGGATTTCTCATCGCTGGGATTAGAGGCAATTTGTTGTGCCAAATCCAGTCCTTCGCCATCTTTGGAAGTCATGGTCTTTGATTGTATAGGCTCGCACGGGATGGCAGGGTGCTCGAGGAACAACACAAGAATAGTGAAGCCAGGCAACTGACAGAGACAGCAGATTCACAGCATATACGTTCGGTCCATTTCGAACGGCTGCAGCCTTCCCGCGATCTATCCGTACGGCACCTGTTAACTGCTCGATGTTATCGCAAGCCTACTCGCGACCTAAGAGACCGCCACTGTTGCGAAACCACGACCCCGCTTCCTATCTATCTCTATCAGCTTAGTAAACCCCAACAGGATAGTGAGCGGGCGTATCCCGAAGCAATGCTGGCATCATGCGGAGTTCGCCAAGACAAACCCCTACCTGGCCAAGATGCGAGTGGAGCAGCGCTTATCATACCCGACAATTCGCTCGACTCTGTCCCCGAAATTACCATGACATACTGTACTTCTTCATAGCCATCCGAAGAATGCGAACTTGACCAACAAGCACGGTCTGCTGTCACCCTCTACCACCACCTACTCCAAGGCCTCATAAACCGCGACGGAAAGCCGATTCCTCGAGACACAATACTTCCGTCATGTCTAAATCCAGCAAACATGTAGTGTTCGATATTGTCGGCACCTGCGTCTCCTATGATGCCATATTCGATGCTCTGGAGCACTGCTTAGGCGACAAGATGCGTGCTGAAGGCATCAAGCCACGACTATTTGGCTACCTCTGGATTGAAGTCACCGAAAGAGAGTACACTTATCTCAGCATGAATGGTCGCTACATGGCTTTCCGCGACGTCTTCAGCAGCCTCTTTTACCGAATGCTATACATGTCCGGCATCGAGGAACCCCAAACTTTCGCTAGCGACAAGGATTTGCAATACATCCTAGAGCAGTACAAGAAGCTTGAAGCGCGGCCTGGTGTCGCGGAGTGTTTCCAATTGCTCCGGGATGCTGGCTTCACGGTGTGGGCGTTGACGGCTGGGGACGTTGAGCGTGTTGGAGGCTACTTCACGCACAATGGTATCCATATGCCCAAGGAGAACTTCATCTCATGCGACACGGCCAAGATTTGTAAACCGGATCCAAAAGTGTACCAAATGATGATGGAGAAGCTGGGCAGTGATGAGAAATGGTTTGCAGCTGCGCATAACTGGGATGTTGCGGCTGCTAAGATTCACGGGTGAGTTGGCACTACCCGTCTACCTGCGCAGCTCCATTAACCATTCAACAGATTCAAGGCTGCGTATTGCACGATATGGGAGAAGATTCGTTGCGACAATCTCTTCGGCGAAATGAATGTGACCGCGGATTCCTTTCCAGAGATGGCTCGTGGCATCATAGCTGCATCCGATGCCAACTCAAATTAAGCCGTTTGTATTCCGAAACATAGCGATTTCAAGACATCTCACGCGGTCTCGTCAGCTGCAGAAACTCAGAGTGTCGAACAGTCATGCCAAGTCAACGTCGTGTAGAAGGATTGCCCAGAACGCCGCTAAACATCTTCGTATACCTTATGGGATGATATGTGCATGACCTCCTCAGCGAAGCGAGTAATCACCCTTGCTGATCTACGTTTCGGCAAATGTTCTCCGTCGCCGTTATCGAGCACATCCCCCACTCTATCGTCGATAAGAATGAATCATGGAGTACAAATCGCTAAACACACTGGAGAACTCCAGCCGTTGAGACGTTCAGGAAGTGGGGAAATCACCAGCGCGCTTTGCGACGCGCCCATCTACATGCCTCATCATGTGCATACCCATGTACCGTTGTCGAAAACGCTCTGTAATCTTGTTGTAGCCATATCAGACCGTCGTTTGGGCAAAATATTTGTGGCCTTGGTTTTGATAGGCAGTCTTCTGCGATCCGGTACAAGTACGTTTATGCAGCACACATCGATATCGCAACATGAAGAGCGACCGCACACCGGTAGCAGATCCCGTACACTCATTCTGGACTTCTGTATCCAATCCTCTTGATGACCTACTGAGTACGGATGACCTTTCCACTGAGGCAGACATTGTAATCATCGGTGCGGGATTTGCCGGGGTTGTACGTCTACATCACGAGTTGATTTCCGAACGCATATGTGCTGATTGCAATTTACTAGGCGACAGCTTATAATATTCTCACATCATCCTCGTCGTCCCCGAAGCAATCTGTCCTCATTCTAGATGCTCGCAAGATTTGTTTTGGTGCCACTGGTCGCAATGGCGGGCACGTAAAGCCAGACCTTTACTTCAACGTCTCGAAATATGTATCCATGGATGGTGCGAGCGCTGCAGCGGAAGTTACAAATTTTGAAGCGGCGAATGTGTACGCAGTCAAAGAGCTTGTTGAGGCTGAGAAGTTGGACTGTGACTTACATCTTACGAGAGCGATCGATGTGTATCTGGATGCCGATCATGCCAGGCAGACGGAGGCGGCGTGGGAGATGCTAAGGAGGGATAATATTGTCGAACTAAGAGACGTAGCTTGTGTCTCTAAAGAAGATGCAGAGAGGGTGAGCACGCTTGTCTTTCATAAAGACGTATGAATCGTAAGGCTAATTGTTCTTCCGAAGGTATCGGGAGTCAAGGGCGCTCAGCTGGCTGTCAGCTTTACTGCAGCGCACTTGTGGCCACGAAAGATGGTGCATCAATTGCTAGCGAAGCTACTCGAGCAAGACCATAAGCTCAATGTTCAAGCAAATACACCAGTGACGTCTGTATCCGACACGACGGACGAGGCAGGAAGATGGATAATAGAAACATCGCGCGGCACTATCAAAGCCACAAAGGTCATCCACGCCACCAACGGCTACGCGAGCCAAGTTCTGCCCGAATACACGCGAAGCATAACTCCGATCCGCGGCGTCTGCAGCCATATCGACAGCGCATTGAAGCAACACGCACCACATCTCAACAACACTTACGCCCTTCGTTTCGACGGCCGAAATTACGACTATCTCATTCCCCGAGCAGACGGAAGCATCATCGTTGGAGGCGCAAGGCAGCGGTTCTGGCACAAGCCTGAGCGCTGGTTCGACACCGTGCGCGATGACGAGCTTGTTGATGAAGCAACGACCTACTTCGACGGGTACATGCAGCGCCACTTCCGCGGATGGGAGGATACGCAAGCGCAGACAAAGAAGGTGTGGACTGGAAGCAAGTATCGTAGTCTCCTGCCCATGCGCAACTAACGCATTGAACAGTCATGGGCTATAGTGCAGACTTCATGCCGCACATTAGTCCAGTTCCAAATAAGCCAGGACAATTCATCATCGCGGGGTTCAATGGTCACGGAATGCCGCAGATACTGTTGTCGAGTAAGGGTCTGGCTGCTATGGTGCGAGATGGAGTACCTTTCGAGAAGACCGGGCTACCGCGGTTATTCAAGACGGCAAAAGGAAGGGTTGAGATGCGCGATAGCCCACTCGAAGATTCGTTCCGTCCGCTGTGGGAAGAGCATGCCAGGTCGAAGCTATGACGATTGCGTCTCCATGATCGAGACAGTCAACCCAACTTGGCTCAGGGTCTTGCGGCATCTTCTTGTGAGGAATATTAAGTCAGACTCGGAACGATTAAAGTCGAGATGCGTTGTTGCTACGTACGTTTATGGTACGGTGGTGAGCGATGACACTTGGGGATCGGGGCCAGGGCGACAAAGGGGATGACAACAGACGCTAACCCGATTGGGATACCTCGGCATTAGCCACTGCAGAGTGGGGTCGTGCTCAACAGCCACAACTCCTCATCCCCTTTTCCCTCCTAGACGCCTTTAATGATCTCTCTTATCAACATACACGCCGACTGGGTGATGACCTCGCTAATGATGAAGATGCCAACACATCCCTGCCAACATCTGGACCCGAGGGATGCAACGCCCATGTGCCTACTGGACAGCGCTGATTCGCATGGTACAACATGCTGCAGTCAGCATTCACTGTTGCATGTTGCAGACAGCCATGGTCGATAGCGTAATAGCGCGCTATGCTCGTTCTGAACAAACGTTTTGAGTATACAAATACGCGTAGGTCGCCGGCTCATTGTACATAATTGAGTGCGCAACCCTCGCTTTTAGCCTTCCATCCATCCTGTCTTCGGTATCTGCAACATGGCTTCCTTCGAACCGGAGTTTGATCAAGCCTACAATGGTGCGTACTGAACCTTCATATCCATCGTCGATGTGCGTAACTTGCTAACGCGCATCTCAGACCTTGCGTCATCGCTCGATGGCTCCACGGTGCTTAAACAGCATCCAGAGTACAGAGATGCTCTTAAAGTCTTTGCTGTTCCCGAACGCGTCATTCAATTTCGTGTGATCTGGGAGGATGACAGGAACTGCGTGCAAGTCAACCGCGGCTATCGTGTACAATTCAACTCAGCACTGGGGCCGTACAAAGGCGGACTGAGGTTTCATCCGTCCGTCAACCTCTCGGTGCTGAAGTTTCTCTCGCTCGAGCAAACCCTAAAAAATGCTTTGACAGGCTGTAAGTCTTACATCTCCAGTCAGTCAATGTCCAGATCTTTCTGACCATCGCAATAGTGAATCTTGGTGGTGCAAAGGGAGGGTCAGACTTTGACCCCAAAGGCAAATCTGATCACGAGATTCGTCGCTTTTGCGTGTCTTTCATGCGCGAACTGAGCAAGTACATTGGAGCTGATACGGACGTGCCTGCTGGTGATGTTGGCTGTACACGGCGCGAAGTGGGATGGATGTTTGGCGCATTCAAGGCGGCGACTACGAGGTGGGAAGGTTGCATCACAAACAAAGGAGATGCGTTTGGTGGAAGTCTGATGAAGCTTGAGGCAACTGGCTTTGGGCTGGTTCATGTACGTCAAGCACCGAAAAGGCCTGATTTACTCGCTAACAGTACAATCACAGTACGTCTCTTTGATGATCGAATACGCTTCCGATGGCGCTGAGTCTACGCGTGGCAAGAAGGTCGCGATTTCAGGCTCTGGAAATGTCGCACAGTATGCCGCTATCAAAGCCATTGATGCGGGTGCTGTCGTCCTTACTCTGTCCGACAGTAAGGGGACGCTCAAAGCTATCTCTGTGGAAGGCTTCACAAAAGACGACATCGCCCTCATCGCCTCTATCAAGAAGAAACGCCTTCCACTTTCCGACATCATGGCAATGGAGCAGGGTCAAAGGTTCGAGCATCTCGAAGGCGAAAGACCCTGGAAGCATGTGAAGGAAGTCGATATTGCGTTACCCTCCGCCACGCAGAACGAAATGTCCAAAGACGAAGCAGAAGCACTGATATCTGCTGGCTGTCGCTTCATCGCCGAAGGCAGCAACATGGGCTGCGCACAAGACGCTATCCAACTCTTCGAATCGCGCAGGGCAGATAATCCGAACGGACGTGTGTGGTTTGCTCCAGGTACTTTGGCAACACCACTCTAAGTCTCATCAACTCGCTGATCCAATCCATAGGTAAGGGTGCCAACATTGGCGGCTCGGCAGTGTCAGGGCTCGAAATGGTGCAAAACAGCCAGCGCATCGCTTGGCCGGCCGCACAGGTCGAGGCTGAACTGTATCGCATTGTCGAATCATGCTTTCACAGCGGTATTGAAGCCGCCAAAAACTACACGGATATGCGCGCGGAAGACTTACCCAGCCTTTTTGTGGGAAGCAATATTGCCGGGTTTGTCAAGCTGGCGGATGCGATGCATGCCCAAGGAGATTGGTGGTGAGTCAAAGTACAAGGCATTCAAACATGGGTGACTACAACAGTATTACGATATCATATCATTCATTACTAGAACTATGGGCGAAAGGCGCTTGCAATGATTGACAAATCGCGATACTAAGAAACCCAAATCATCACCAGCTCGTAACGCAACGCTCCCTGTCGAACCCACCACGCAACTGCCGATCAGGCTTGACAACTTTTCCTTGCAGAATGGTGTACCGAACGATGTTCTCGCAATCTTCAGGCCGAACTCTCGCCAACCATATACACTGCTTTGCTTCTCTCAGTGGAAGTGATGCAGCGCCATCCGTACTCTCCTTTGCTCCATGAAATGGCAACGGTGTCCGACGATACACAATGACATTTGCGGCAAACTTGTGCCCACCAAAATGACTGACGAAGTGAACACCCACACCCCCGGGTCTCTCGTCAAGCGAGTCGCGATACAAATCTCGTTGCCGGAGATGGCGTTCGAATTCTTTCTTCAGGAGTGGTGCAGATTGACCGCACCGGGCATCGCGGGTCCGGTGACTGCACAGTAAGATGAGGTAGTCGTGTGGGCATGAGCGTATCTTCAGTCCGGATTCTGGCGGCACGCTAAGCGAGTTGAGCGGAAGCAATGACGAGGTATTGCATGGGCTGCGGTTGACGAGGTGTGATATGAGATCTGGTGTCCGGGATGGTGTGACGCAATCAACGATGACGAAAGCTGGGAGAAGGAGGACAGAAGAGATTGGTTCGTCGTCGGGATTCTTGTTGACGCTGTAGTCCGGTACGGGGATGTTGGATGCGGAAAGCATGAACTTCTAGAGGCTCTTGTTAGGCATCATCGCTTTTGATGTGGAGGGGTTTATTTTACCTTCTCGACCATATGTCCATGTGTCTTGGCTATGGCTTCTCCGATGCTGCCTTCCTCACTCATGAAATTGCTGATCCAATTGGCTTTGCCAGTCGCAACGAGGAGATGTCTCTCCCAAGGCATGACAGTACCGTACAAATTCTCGGTCTCATTGATCTTGAACTTCTCCGGGTATGTGATGTCACATGATGAACAGTCCTGAATGCACTCCGGCCCGTCTTTTGCCGGGGTGGTCGGCTCGAACAGTGGTGGTGGGCCACTGGCCACTTTCGGCAAAAGACTTGTCAAAAGACTCTCAATCGGTGCGACCTTTTGCGTGACTGGGGTGATGAGGAGGGGAAGTAAAGACGGCATCGTGGATGATACTTAAGACTCTTTGAAGATACTCAAGCCGTAGGAAGAGATTGATAAGATGCTGTTTCGCTTTCTTATACGTCGTCCAGGAGTGTCATTGAGGGTGACAATCTCATAGCACGGATGCTCTGGTCAATGACATCATAAAAATGCTATTGAGTGAACATTGGCACACACATTAGCATGCAAAGTTCGTTCATCAAGATCGCCGTTACGAAAACCTCGATCCTACTGAAGATGAGCGATGTCCAGGATGTTGCACGTCAAGAATCCCCTCGACGTGACATCATACCAACTACTCAGCGCACTGATATGATGCTTTACCTTCACGGAGATCGCAGGCATCGGCTGCGATCGATGCTAGAGCTGACACTACAAGCTGTGGTGATACGAACCTCCATGCCGCGGTGTACGCATACAAATGCACAAGACCAATAACGGACCGCCTAAACGCACGCTCGGCTGACGGAATTGCAGCCGAAACCGTCGAAGTCTCCATTACGAGATACTCGGCCGTTCATGATGAGCCAAGCTATGCAGGTCGTGATACATGGGTACGTGTAGGGGTCACACCAAGCGATCAGCATGGGTCTGATACATTGAGTGAAAGTTGGAAGCTTACATGTCCTGCAGTCGATCGAACCAGAATCCTCGATGAGCTGCAGGCTAATTGCGAAGTTCGTCATGCGGGGAAACAGATTGTCTTACAGATAGGCGTCAGGGGCGTCAAAAAGACATGGCAGGACATACAGGTTTAGCATGCAATCACCGGTTTCTGTCCGTACCCGGGCGTTCATCCCCACATTCTTCGACCCAAGTTTGAGGCCAGTAGCGTCATAAACTAAAAGTGGTTCTCGTTTTGGAGTATACACAATGGAAACAGTCGGGGTTTACTCGCTGCCCAAGCTGATGTAGCTTTCAAGGTCCAATTTCACCCCACAACTAGTTCTAGATGTATCCCGACATACGTGTTTATTGATGATACGGATTTAATGGCAGAGGGCTTGATAGTGCATGATGTGGTGTGATAAGACAACTTCTTTGACGTAAACACATGTTTATTGGTATGCTACCTTTGCCGTCTACATGCAAAGAAAAGCCAAGGAAAACATGACTTCCTGGTGGGCCGAAGCAATCTTAGCGAGTGAGAGTAAACAAAGAAAGACAAGGAAACGACCCGCTCAGCCACTGAACACTTCTCCGCCTAATGCGCCTTATGATCCGTTGGAATGACACCCGCTCTTGCGTACACTTCATCGTACTTACCCCTGACGAAGTCCTCAATCCTGATGGGCCCAAATTCTGGACCTACGGCGGGGTCGTAGCACGACTTCTTAGCCTCAATCATGTAGTCAGGGTTGCCCTACGAATCGTTAGCGGCTGCCTCACTTCCTGAATCTTGGTAGTTGAACTTACGTGGTACAAGTGCGCAATAGAGTGGCGGTCAGTACCAGAGAAGTTGAGTACCCGATGTACGTTCGAAAGGTACTTGCGGTTGGTCCAGCGTTCGAGCAGATTGCCAAGGTTGACAACAAAGGCGCCTTCCGTAGGCGGCACGTCGATCCAGGACTCAGACGGCGCGTCCCAGACTTCGAGACCGGGGTTGCCGTCTTGCAGGAGGAGAGTGACAAAGCCGAAGTCTTTGTGCTCGCCGTGGCCCTTCTGGCCGATGTCGTCCATCCGGGGTGGCTTCGGGTAATGGTTCATCTTGAAGTAGGTGATGGGCCCTTCAGTGAAGTGCTTGATGAACTCATTGGTCTCTTCGACATTGCCGTCTACCGACATGGAGACAGCTCGCAGCACTTCAACACTGAGGAAGTTGAGTTGCTCAAGGTAGTCCATGCAGACATCCTGGAAACCTTGTCCCAGGCTTTCGGGCCAGTAGTTCGGCCCGTGGGCGAACTTCCCAGCCACAACTTGCGGGTGGTCCCAAGATAGCTCAGGACCAACGTAGTAGCCCTCCTTGAGATCTGGCGCCGTATCTTCTTCCTTGTACTTTTGCGAAAGAAGAGTCTGGTAGCCCCGGTTGTGATCGTTCTGGCGCTGATCTAGCTTTGCCTATCAAGCTGTTAGCACGAATAATAAGATGTCTTAGAACTGCGTTAGCAAAGCATAGCAAGAAGGCTACATACTAGTAATAAGTTAGCAAGATATCTTAAGAGCTACTTGTGGCGGCTACTTTACCCTTCTCCTCTCGTGGAAGTGCGAAGAAGTCGGCAGAAGCCTTCAAAATGGCCTTCTGAGTCTCGAGAGATACCGGGTGGTTGATGATCTGGAAGAACCCATGCTCAACACAGGCCTCATGAAGCTCGCTGAGGCAGAACTTCACACGCTTCTCGTCTCCCGACAAGAAGTCACTGAAGTCGATGGTCTTGATGAGGCCAGGATCAGGCTTGTTTGCCCATGTTTTGATGACGCCCTGAGCTGTTGGCTCAGCCGATGAGGTCAGAACTTGAGTGTTGGCCATGTTGATTGGAGATGTGAATGGAGTGTAGAAGTGGAGATTGAATGAAGTACGTCAAAGCTTGTTTCTGATACACAGATACACCTTATGTTTTCCTATGGATCATTCATGTTATATGAAAGCTCAGACATGACGGTGACGTCAATAGTAAGTCAATACCAGTACAATCTGCGCCAGCGTATTCCAAACCGGATCGTTGCAAGCCGTATGAAGCTCATGTGTCTCACTTCCACGTCATTCTGCACCAGTGAAGCAGTCTCGACGTATGCTAGAGCTAGGCAGTGCGAATTCGGCATGCATGTGTTACCGAAATAAAGGGTGGAAGCGCCTCAATCTCATGCTTCCAATAGCATGTAGGCATGATGAGGCAGTTTGGGTGATGATTGCGCGAGACGCTGATGATGCATGGTATCGACGATCCACAGTATCACCCGGTGCCATGTCAAACCAAAGGAGATGCATACGCGTCGAGTGCTGATGAGGAGTCGATAATCGTGTAACCGATCTGCTCATCATGCTCGATGCCACCGAAAGGCGCTACGTACCTTCTCCCAACCGACGTCCCCATGGGGAACGAATCCATGGATGTACGAAAGATGCATGCGGCAGCCGCACGCTAGATTACTGCGGATACGCCCGACCATGGTTCATCTTCCTGTATGCGAGATCAATTAATTTATGCTAATCCTGGCAAGCACGCCAGCATCACGAGGTGCACGTTGGCCACTGTTTGGTTGACTCGGCGGTTACACCAGATTCTACGGGGCGGCCGAGTCGCTCATGCAGCAGCTATAGTCCTTTGAGATATTTGGTGCAATGCAAGCCAGCCGTAATGCTGACATGCAAGGCCCGGATTCAAGTGCTTATGGCGGTACTAGGTCGACATTTTGGCGTTCCGTCTTCCAAGGTTTCACCACAACCGGTGGGTTCACGTTACACAAGCGTCTCTGGCGTCAAACCTCACGACAAGTGCGGAGAATCTCACCTGCATCGCTATCATCGCTAGATTAGGCCACTACTTTCAATCAGTGGGGAGGTTGATCAGTGATTCCATACTGCGCCATTGAACTCATTTAAACAGGAGTCCATCAGATGTGCTTCTCCATCCATGATCAAGAAGCTTCACCGACTTCAGTCTTCAATCATAACATAATTTTGATCTAACCATCACCCATCATTCACTTCCTCCAACCATGGGTTCAATCGACACATTGGAGTCCTCTGTCACGAGGGCCACCATGTGTAAGAAATGCACCAATGGCAACAAAGTCACTATCGACTTTCCAGATGGGAGCTTCACCTTCCACTCTCAGTGGCTCCGTGATGCTCGTTTCGACAACGGTGCAGCCCGGAATGCCGAGACAGCAATGTGCCAGCAGCCGCTCCAACTCGCCCAAGTCGAGAAGGTTCGCACTTCAAGCTATGGTCTCAAGGAAACGCTTGACATCAGCTGGAAGGATGGAGTCAATACT
Organism: Alternaria ventricosa; assembly: GCF_023758065.1. Taxonomy (NCBI): domain Eukaryota; kingdom Fungi; phylum Ascomycota; class Dothideomycetes; order Pleosporales; family Pleosporaceae; genus Alternaria; species Alternaria ventricosa. Next base: position 51,918 of record NW_026055709.1, read on the forward strand.
CAGATCCCGCTTCCTTGGCTTCGTGTCATGGCGCCTCTGGTAGCTGCTCCAGCCGACGACCTTACCGCTTCGCCAGCCCAAGCCGAAGTCAAAGGTTGGACAGTTGACAGTCTGCATATCCCAGAGGTATCCTACTCGAAACTGTTCGCTGGAGAGCTCGAGCCCAAGGATCTTGAGGAAACCATTCTTTCCATCATCGACCGAATTCTGGGCTCCTCCGCGCCCGGTATTGTGAAGATCGTGGATCTTCCCGCTCCGAACATGGAAGAAGAGCACAGCCACAAGAAAAACATCAACACCCAAGTCCTCAAACGTCTTTTTGGTGCTGTCTTCGTCCACCCAATTCGCGGTGCCGATCAGACTTTCAACGTATCGAGCCACTCCGGCGATGCCAATCGCAAGATTGGACTACCCAATTACGACACCACCCAAATTCTTCTGCCGCACACTGACCATGCCTTCTACGACAACCCCATCCAAGTCCAGGGATTCTACGGCCTCGAAGGTACCAGTGAGAACACGTGGATCTCGTCCCTTCAAGCGCTCGAGACGCTGCGCAGCGAGGACCCAGAGTCTTATCGCCACCTATGCAACGCTCCCGTAGCGTTCGGGCGTGTGTCCAAATTCTACGGCGAGCCGCTGTATCAAGCCACCACTGACACGGCTGTCACCATGCACCCAGGCTATCCAGATCGCGTGAAGCGCGTGCGCTGGCATCCGAACTTGACTGGCTACCTGTGCAGCCCGTATGCCGACTACAAAGCCCATCGGCTCGCGCATCAGAAGTTTGAGGAGATCATGAGGCGTCCAAGCCACCAACTCAAGATTGTGTTGAAGCCGGGAGACCTGTACGTCTGGGACAACTTCCGGCTCATGCATGGCCGAGAAAAGGTTCTGACCACGCCGCGTACGGGTGTTGGCCAGACGGTGCCTGAGAATGTCGTTCATGACCGATACCGGGCGTTGTGCGTCAATATGCTCAAGGGGCATATTGATGGTGATTGGCTGTGCCATATGCCCATGCAGCAGCTGCGTGAGCTCGTCAAGCTTTTCCAGGGTGGCCAGGAAGACATCGGGAATTGAGAGTGCGCATTGAAGCTCGTAGAAAGATCGCTGAGGTATGCCTCTTCGGTCTAGATTGTGGAGATGAATCAAGCCCGGGCATGCAGTTACCCTGGTTCTTTTGAATTTAGTAGACTGACCTATACATTCTTTCACTACCACAATGCAAACGGTCCTCATTTGCTCGTGATCCATGGTGGTAGTGACGCGTCTTGGTTGACTCTGATCATTATCCGTTCTGAGCGATGGCTCCATAGCTGCCGCATGGAATACCTTGGTACTCAAGAGTACTGTCTTGTTGTTAGCATTATGCGAGATGAAATGACTGCTACCTTAGCTTTAGGCGTCCCATGCGGAAGGTTTTGCACAAAGACCACCCGCTGGTCTAGCCTAAATGTTTCTCGGGTCCAATCTAGGAGCGACCTCCGTGAGGTGGTCATGCTGTAAATCGAATTAGGCCATGCATATGCTGAAGCGTCAACCCGCCATGAGATATGCAGGTGCGGCCTAAAGCGCGAACCGAGGCTTCGATGAATGCCATTTAGAGGCTTCCAAGGCAAGCGTAAACGACGATGAATGATCCGAGGTTTCCCATATCAGACTGACTTTGAGCGCTTGACTCAATGTAAGCTTCTGGAGTTCTGTCGTAACTCTGAACGATGGAGATGTGCGCTTCTCGCGAAATATCGATCAGGCTCAACAATGGGGCTCTGACAAGCGTTGGTGGACGTACGCGTACGCGAAAGCAGACTGTTGATAGTGGTGGCTGAGACATCGCGTTGTACTACATGCGTTGTCGTAGTACCTGCTCATGCAATGGAGGTTCGGACCGGAGCTTCGTCCCAGATGACTGGTCTGATTGCTGCAACCTAGCCTGGCGCGCAGACAGTCGACGATACCCCATCTGGTACCAATGTAGTTGCATATGGCGAGAAGGGAAGTAAGACAAGGACGCGACGCTAGTGGTGGGCCTTACTGTGTTACATGAGCTTCTGGCCACGAGTCTAGAGTTCCTTTGTGTCGGTCGCGTAATCCTTGGAAAGTTCTGACATGCAGCATGCGGGGCGAAGTTAGAAACAGCAACGAGCAAGCTGGCTTGGCCAGCCATTTCGCGACCATTCTTCTTCTGGTCAAATACTAGCTTGATCAGGGCAAAGGCATGCGAAACACAAACTGCTTAGCTTGCTTGACGTGCTTGCGACATCTCTGCACGGCTTCCGCTGACCCCGGGCCGCACCGCATGAAGCTTGCACAGACGCCATAGCTTGGCTTTCAGGAAGATGCGTTTCGAGAGCAATGTGCATGTTACCAATGATCACGCTTCTCCTAGCCACATGCAAGTACGATCACCGTCGCACAACTACTTTCGACCGTGAACCGCAGTCTCACCGGGATGGTTAGTTCCGAGCTGTCAGATCGCTTGACAGTGAAGCGTAGCGTACGTTCAACTGATTGAACGCCATCTTTGCATAGGCGAGGAGTATCATCAGCACCTACCGCATTGTGCTGACGATCATGTCCGTTCTATGCATCGAGAGGAGCTTCATAGTAGCCGGGGAATGTTTTCGAAAAGACTTAAAAGGGAGGTCTCTTCAACCTTCGGCGACTCAAAAGCTCGACACAGCAATACTTCATCATGAGTCCTGCCATTACCCACGTCACCGACCCTACCGCAGATGCCCATATTTTGACCTCGCGTTCTGAAGAGGTCGAGAAGGTTAGGATGCCGATCTGCACCTGTGTAGGGGAGATTTCACTGACATTTGTAGTTGCTGGGCCAAGTCCAAGATCTGATCATCCCTTTCATCCACTCAGCAGACAACCACAAGTCTCCCAATGACCTTCCGAATGGTCACTCCAACGGAGTGAACAAGAAGGGGTTGCGCAAGGCATTGGTCGAGCAGCATGACCCGAGGGAGCTGCAAAGGCTTATGGCATTGAGCTTTCCCACTGCTGGGCTTCTTGAGGAGGGCTTCTTGGAGGAAGTCGAGAAAGTCCTTCGCTACTCTGTGAACACCTGGGATGCAGGTTTCATGAGCAAGCTCTACGGCTCCACCGACGCACCAGGTCTAGCAGCTGAACTAGTGTTGGCCTCTCTCAACACCCAGGTCCACACCTTTCAGGTGTCGCCTGCACTAGCCGTCATTGAGAAGTTCACCGCACGCGCTCTCGCGAACCTGTTCGGACTGAATGGGGCTTTCGCAGGCGGCGTAACCACCTCAGGAGGATCAGGCTCCAATGCAACTGCTATGCTAGTAGCACGTCATACTCTGTTCCCCGAGACGAAGCAGCTGGGCAACAGTGCTGGTGGGCTTCGACTGGCCGCTTTCACTTCAGCCAATGGTCATTACAGCATCGAAAAGGCTGGGTTGATGCTTGGTCTCGGCATGTCGTCGGTGTTTGCGGTCCCTGCCGATCCAACGACTCGTAGCATGGATCCGGCGGCGCTTCGGTCCTGTATTGAGAATGCCATCTCTGAAGGATTCACACCCTTCTTCTTGAACGCCACTGCCGGAACAACCGTTTTCGGCGCTTACGACAATCTTCGCCCACTCCATGCTATCTGCAAGGACTTCGGCATGTGGCTCCATGTTGATGCCTCTCTGGGTGGGCCCGCTGTTTTCAGTGCAAAGCACAAGTACAAACTTGACGGAAGTCATCTGGCCAACTCCATCACCATCAATCCACACAAGATGATGGGCGTACCCGCAACTTGTTCCTTCGTGCTCAGCGCGGATATACGTCAATTCCACACCAGCAACACATTACCCGCGAGCTATCTTTTCCACAGTGCTGATAGCTCGGAGGAAGTGTTTGACTTGGCTGATCTCACCATGCAGTGCGGACGTCGTGGCGATGCATTGAAGATGTACCTGAGTTGGATGTATCATGGCTACGAGGGCTATGCCAAGCAGGTTGACGCAGTCTTCAGTACCGCTGCATATCTTGCAAGGCTCGTGGAAGATCATCCAAATCTCGTTTTGATTAGCCCAAACCCGCCACCTTGCTGCCAAGTGTGCTTCTACTATGCAGAAGGAGGACGGCTGAGCGAGGATGCTGGTCGCAATGAGGAAGTTACGAAGCAAATAGCGGCGCAGCTCGTGCATCGGGGGTTCATGGTGGATTACGCTGGCGGAGATACCCGTGGCGCGTTCTTGCGACCAGTTGTCAGCAGGGGAACTGGCATCCAGAAGGTGGAAGAGCTGATCGAGGTCGTGGAGCAGATCGGATCCACTGTCTGGGAGAGCAATGTGGAGACCTTCATGGAGGACTCAACGGGTTCAGACGTTTCGCCCTAGCGTGGTAGTACTATTACCACTATTTCGCTTCAGTTTTCGGATTGATGATAGCGCACAATATCATTCGTTTGCCACATGCATCATCTGCAGTCCAATGTCAGCCGAGTTCCCGATCATCAAGGCGTGTATCAGCCAGTGATTTGACACAGCCCGACATGAAAGTACAGGTACTCTAAAGAGCATACATGGCTCATACCCACATACAGCATGCCGCCGTGAAGGAACCATTCGGCTGCAGGCCAATGTGGAAAATGATAACAGCCTGTAGTAGTCCAGAGCCCAGGGTGTTCTTGTCATGGTGCCAAAGATGTGACGGGCGTGTAACAAGTGCTTACCCCCGGTAGTGTGGCCTCAACGCCGGGCATCGTGTGGGTGTAGGAAAGGGGCTTGACCCATGGCGATGCCACCGAACTCGGGGCACGCGTGGCAGAAGCTGCATATGGGCAAGTAGATTAAATGAAGGGCGTAAATCTAAACGCCATGCTGTCTAGATGCAAATGCGTGCTTAGATTTTGATGTAACGTCGTAAAAGTGCGGGTGATGAATAGGTTTGCGCGAGATATGCAGAGTCTGCGGGAAGAGCTAGCGCGGTTTTAGTGCGGGGCTATTACCTATATATACTAAAAAGTATTAGTATTATTTTAAGTACTATATAAGCTATAAGTAAGCTTAATAGTAAAGTAAGTAATAACTACTTTAATATAGCTAAAGTAAAGTTAAAACTTTTAAAGTTAAACTAGATTAAATATAAAAAAAAAATTTACTTACTAAATTTACTATTTTAAAGCTATTATATATTAGTGTTATTAATTATATTATTAGAGCTCTATCTAAAGAGAGAAGTACTATTATAGCGCTAGTCTAGATAGCTAATTAGATAGCACTAAGCTACTAAGTAAGTAGCTCTATAACTACTAAAATTCTTATATAATTACGCCTATTATATACTTCTTAAGCTATATTCTTATCTTAGTCTAACTCTAGACTATTAGTAATATATAGTAAATACACTAATTATTAAATAATAAAGTTAGTTAAATACTAGATATATAATATTAAACTATAATTAAGTATATTATTTTAAAAAAACTAGAAATAAATTACTACTAAGCTATAATAGCAATTCTAAGGTATTTATAGCTAGTACTAAGTTAGCCTAGACTCTTTAAAACTAAAACTTAATATTATTTTCTTTTTTAAAGTAGATTACTCTTAATCTACTTTTAAGATTATATAATAGGCTAGATAAAGTAACTATAGTCTATAATAGGCTACTTTAGCTTATAATAGTCTACTTTAAGCTAGCGTAAATATATTATATCTATAAAAAAAGTAGAAATCTATTATAAAAAGTAGTAGCTTTAGAAAATTATGTATAGACGCGCGTATAAAGCTACTACTTATACTAGTAAAGCTAGCGTAGGCTTATACGCTCTAGGTATTTCTAGCTAGTTAAATTTCTTTTTTTTATTTTCTACTTCTTAATTACTTTATAATAGTAAGTATTAGCTCTTTTTACTTATTATTTCTAGAATTCTAAAAAGATCTAAAGTAACTTATTATAGCCTATTTTAGAGTATAATAAAGTAGTTTAGTTTAAATTAGAGGTTTCTAGCGTAAATTATACTAAATTACTACTAACTAGCTTTTAGTACTCTAACTAAAACTATTAATATATACTTTATACTAATTTACTTTCTTTTTATTTATATTTACTTATTATACTTTATATTACTTTATTTTAAGTCTTAATAGCTTTTTTTACTTTAACTTAACTATAGTTAGTAATAATTAAATTACTTTAAGCTACTTCTACGTACTTAAGCTTCTTAAGATTAGTTATATACTATATACTAGTTACTTATAGTTATAAAAGCTTAATAAGCTTTATATATTTAACTACTATAGCTATACCTTTTTAGTTCTTAGTAATAAAAAAGAGTATACTATTTTTACTAGTATAATTAGAAAGATTACTAGTATACTATTTAGAGATTTTATTACTTAAACTATTCTATATAGCTAGTATTAGGCTATAAATAAGTAGTGCTTTACTATAAGTACTTATTTTACCTTTTACTAGCTACTATTACTTTTTATTAGCTTTTATAAAGCTAATAAGTAGTAAATAGCTTTAGAATAGATAGTTTTAGTTTATTTTAGCTTATTTTAGGCCTTTTTATACTAATACTAACTAATATAGTCTTTAGAGAATTTTATTAACTTAGAAGCTATATTTAAGATTATCTACTAATTATTAGCTAACTATAAGCTTTCTAGTAAGAAGTCTATTATTTAATATTTTTAAGCTTTTAATAATACTTTAATATCTACTCTACTAGCTATAAAGAACTTTAAGTATAGTAACTTACACTATCTAAGAATAGACTTAGTAGAAAAGTATAAAAGAGTTTATAATAATATTATTAAGTAAGTTTTAACTTATATTAGCTTATTTTAGCTTAATCTAGTATATTATAAGCTTTTCTATTCTTTTTAAAGTTAGTAGAGCTTTTATAAAATTTAAAAGAGCTAAATTAGTCTATAATAGTTTATTTTAGACTTTTTTAACTAACTTTAGTAGTAACTACTTCTCTAATTAAAAGTACTTATAATTTTATTCTAGCGCACTCTATAGCTATATTACTACTTAGTTTAGCGTACGTTTTAATAATAAGACTAAAACTAAGACTATAGTTACTAGCTTTACTAATAGTACTACTTACGCGTTTAAGAAAAGAGCTACTAAGATTACTAGTATACTTAATACTAGATTACTATTTAAGTAATTAGTAAGTTTTAAAATACTTTTTTCTAAACTCTTATAACTCTAATTAGCTCTTTATAAGTTACTAGTAGCTATTTTATTTTTCTTTACTTTTTTTTAGCTTTTTTTAGCCTATTTTAGTTTATACTAACTTTTTTTATAGTATTTAGTCTTAAAGTCTACTAAGTAAGCTATTATTTCTAATATTAATACTTTATAAAACGCTATTTAAAACTTTTAAATAAAGCTTACTTTATAGCTAAAAAGTAATAAAGCTACTACTAAAAAAAGCTAGCTTAAGAAGTAAATTAAGACTAAAAAAAATAAAATTAAGCGCTTTAGAGCTAGTATTCTCTAAGTTACTTTTAACTAATCTCTAATAGCTCTTTATAGCCTATTTTAGTTTATTTTAAAGTAATATAAGCTTTTTTAGTATATTTAAGTAGAGTTTAATAGAGTTTATATAGAATTAACTAGAGTTAAAAAGTATTAACTAAAACTAGTCTCTTTTAGCTCTATATAAGCTATTATAGCTTAGTCTAGTCTAGATTAATACTTATAGATAGATCTATTCTTATAAATATAAAAAAGTCTATATCTATAATTAAAGTTATTTATTTATATAAATTTACCTAAAGTATAATATTTAAATTCTTTAAAACTAATTATAAGGCTTAAAAAACTAATAATTCTTATACTAGAAAGTAAGTTAGAGTTAGATAGTTATAAGCTATTTTAGTTTAAAATACTATTAAATACTCTAAAAAACTCTATATAAAGAAAAAAAGTAAAGATATACTTTAGTTTATACTAGAATAGCTTATTATAGCTTAATATAACTTATTCTCTTTTTTTATAAAACTATTTATAGTATTACTTTATAAGCTATACTTTTAAAGACTTTCTACGCTACTAGATATCTTTCTTATTTTAAAACTTTTATAGCGTATTAGCTAAGATATTTAGACTTAGTTTTTATAAGTTTTTTTTCTCTAAGTACTTAACTTATTTAATTAAGTACTTTTATTAGTTATTTTTATTATACTATCTTTTAATAATATATTCTACTTTATATATATTATTACTAAATTTTCTTAAAGTATTCTATTTAGGCGCTTTAGAGTATAGAATAGTACTTTTTAAATTAAAAAGCTCTAAAAGTAATATATAGAATACTAGATAAATACTATTAAGTTCTAGAAAGTTAATCTAAAAAGCTAAAAAACTAATCTAGTTTATAATCTTTCTAAGTCTAAAAAACTTCTAATCTAGCTTTTTTTTTAGGTAAGTACTTCTAATATATTAGTTAGAGACTAGAACTTAGTTTTTTATCTTAAAGAGTATTAGCGCATAGTACTTATTAGTATACTTTTTCTAGTAAGTATTTACTACTTTAATCTTTCTATAGTACTTCTACTATAGTTTAATTACTTATTTAGTAAAGCTAACTTTTATAAAGCTTTCTTTCTTACTAAGAGCTAAATTAGACTAATCTACTCTATAAGAGTACCTTCTATAGTAAATCTAGAAAGAAGTAGTTTTAATAGTAGAGTAAATACTATTATTATATATAAACTCTTTAATAAATATTTAGCGTGTTTAATTATTCTATTCTAAGAAGTAATAGTAGTAAAAGTACTACTCTAAAGTCTAGTTCTATCTCTTAGTTTAGCTATTAGTCTAAGAATAAAAAGTAAAAGTAAAAACTTTTTTAGTATTAAAGTAGTAAAAAAAAGTATTCTAATACTTAAAGTTTATTAAAGAGCTTTAATCTAAGATAATACGCTTTAGTATACTATAAAGTTAGATAACTTTATATATCTAGGCCTATACTAGATTAGTACTATTTTAGTTAGTTTATTCTAGTATATAATAGGCTATCTTAGTTAATCTATCTATAATAACTAATATAGTATTATACTTTATACTAGAAACTATACTAGATAGTAGTTCTATAATAAAGTCTATTATTACTTTCTTCTAAAAGTAGTTAAGTATTAGAAAAAGCTATAGTAAGCTATAAGGCTTATACTTTATAGAAGTAAACTTTCTATATATAAGATAATTCTTATAGTATTACTTTATATTCTTATATATACTCTTTTAAAAGTAGTACTTTTATAGCTTTTTTAGAGTATATTTTACTTTAAAGTAGCTTACTAAAAAGTTATTATAATATTCTTAGAGAGCTTATAACTTCTCTTTAGTAGTTACTAGTATTCTTACTATATAATAGCGCGTTTTAGCTTTATCTAGACTAAACTAGTTATTTTTAGACTTAAACTTATTAGAAGTATTTAAAAAGATATAATTTATCTTATTATACTTCTCTAGAGTCTAGAGCTTTAGTATAGTATATTTACTAGCTTAGTTAAAACTTTTTAGTCTCTTAGTAAAGTCTTATTATTTCTTAATACGCTTAGTAAAGTACGTCTATACTATAGCTACTAAAAAAGAAATTCTATTACTATTAGTTATAAGATCTCTTATAAGCTAAATAAAAGCTTTATTATACTTTTAGGTAAGTTTCTAAACTTCTACTATATAGTTAAAGTAGTCAAAAGGCTTATTTATAGAGTTAGTAAACTCTACCTTATAGTAAATATTAAAATTAAACCTAGATAGTATAATACAAGACCTAACTTATTAATAGTTAAGAGTTTTAGTTTTTATAAACTATTTTAGATTTTAATAGTTAGTCTAGAGGTTAAAGTATATACTTTCTAGGTATTAGCACTAATACTTTAGGCTCTTAACTACTATAAGTAGCTTTTAGTTATACATATTATAATTATACTCTACTATAATTAGCTTATATAAAAAGAAGTTAACTAAGTACTATTAGTACTCTTTAGCTCTATTTAGTATATATTAGCTTAATATACTTATAATTATACTATCTAAAGTATCTATCTTAGTCTTAGTCTTTCTATCTTACTTAAAGTAAGTTAAGATAGAAATACTTAGAAAAGAGTTTTTTAGCTTTTAAAAAGCTTTTTTAGCTTTTTTATTAAAGTTAAGAGCTTAACTTTTCTTTCTTTACTAGACGTAGCTACTTTTAGCTACTTTTAGTCTCTTCTAAGTTAGTTTAGTTAATAGTAAAGTAAGTTAAAAGAATCTAGTAATAAACTATCTATAGTAGTTTATAAAGCTAATAAATATCTAAATCTTATATACTATATATAGTTTAGGCTATTCTTAGATTATCTTAATTCTATTCTTATTAATTTATATTCTCTTAGAGAAAACTATATACTTAAGATACTTAGTATACTAAGTATACTACTTATACTTTAGAAGCTTTAAAAATAGCTTTATATTACGTAATCTATATAAAACTTTCTTAATATAGCTTTTATACTTCTTTTTAGTATTAAAAAAGATAAAAGTATTATCTAAGTATATAATATAGATTATATTAATTAATTCTATAAGAACTTAATAGATATAAATCTAGAACTATATAAAAGCGTTTATAAAGCTAAAAAGTATTATAGTATACTTAAAACTACTATATCTTATATAGAAAGTAGTTTTCTACTTATTACTTTTCTTAATATATACTTTATAGTAAGCTTCTTTTATATTAAGTTTAGTATAGAATTTAGCGCTAGCTAATCTTTCTAAAAACTCTATAATAAGTAGTAAAAGATACTAATTTTAAATAGTAATCTTATTAAAGCTTCTATAGTTAATATATAGATAGATACTACTATTTTTTTTTTTAGTAAAAAGTATAGGCGCTCTTACTAGAAACTTACTATACTTAATCTACTTTTATACTAAGTACTTATCTAAATACTTATATAAGAGCTTTAACTTTATTTTAGAAAAGTTATATAATAGCTAATAAAGCGCTATAGTTCTAAGTAGTAAGTTAATAGCTAAGTTTTATAAACTATAGTTAGTAAAAACTCTTAAGTTATCTTCTAACCTAAAGTATATAAACTTAGTATATTATAAAAGTAAACTACTCTTTTTAGCCTCTTCTAAGCTAAACTAAAGTATTAAAGTAATAAGATAGCTATATATATCTACTATAGAATTATATATAGTCTTCTTAAACTTTTTAGCTTCTTCTAGTATAATCTTTTTATAAATAGTTCTATTTTTAAACTTAGTACTCTAAAAGAGTAGCTTTTATATAAAGTAGCTAATCTTTAGATAATATATATTTATTTAGAGTAGACCTAATTATAACTAATACTTACAGACTTTTATAATAATATATAAAATATTCTAAATTTCTTATTTTTTATAAGAATCTACTACTTTTATAGTTACTATAGTAGTACTATAAATTTTTAATTCTTTACTATTTACTCTATTTACTAATAGCTTAAGTAAAGAGTAAACTAGTAAGCTTTACTCTATAGTAAGTAACGCTAAAATAAGATTTAACTAGAAACCTCTATCTACTAGAGCCTTTATAAGCTCTAATTAGCTAAGTAATACTTTTACTATTAGTAGCTTTACTAGCTTTAAGTAAAGTATATTATAAAAAAGTTCTAAGTTCTAAAATACTAAGTCTAGAGTAATATAGGTAGCTAAGAAGAACTCTAGCTTCTTTACTTACTATCTTTTTCTAATCTCTAGCTAGATAAGCTTTTAGAGTCTTTTTTAAACTTTAGATAGTTTTTTTAAAAGTATCTAGTTTTATTATACTTTTAATAAGTTATACTAAAGTCTTTTAGACTATTTTAGTCTAATTTAGCTAGTTATAAGTTAGATTTTACTAAATCTACTTTCTTAGCTTTTTTTTAGGTCTAAGAAAGCTCTAAAAAAGAATTCTAAGTCTAATAGCTATAAGACTTTTTTTTATAAGCTAGATACTTAAAAAGTATAGTAGTACGCTTTATTTTACTTTAATAGTAGTAAGCTAAAGTATTAAGCTTAAAAACTATATTATAGTCTTCTTAGTTTTAAAGTAGAAGTTTTTTTTAAATATTAGAAAAAAAAGCGCTTATAAAGTCTATATAGTACTACTTTTTTAAGTAGTTACTTAGTTTACTTTAAAGTATATTAAAGTAAGCTAAAAGAGAGTTAGAATTTTAATCTAGCTTCTATTTAGTCTACTTAAGTTTATTATAGACTATAAGACGCTATAATAACTCAAAACTAAGTATATTAAGTATAACTACTTTAAGTTCTTTCTAAGTAAGTATCTAAAATATTTTAAGCTTTATATAGTTTTAGAAGTAGATATTTTAAGTAAAGTAAGTAGTTTTATTAAGAAATTTTATAGTAAAGTCTATCTTTTAGATACTTATTAGAAAGATAAAAAGTACTTTTCTAAAAATAGTTTTATAATTATATACTTAGTAGTTATACTATAAGTAGTTATATATAGTAAATATCTCTAAATTTCTAGAGTATAGAGCTTCTAAGTTTAACTAAAACTTACCTTTTAAAGCTAAAGTATAGTAAGTAATTTTTTTTTTAAGAGCTAAGTAGTTACTTATAAGTACTTTATACTTTAATTTTTTAAGATAGACTATATCTTAATAAGTACGCTTTAATTATTTTTACTTACGTAACTTTTTAAGTTTATAGATTAAAGTAGCTTATTTATTTTTACTTTTAATAGTAGTAGTTTATAAAAGCTTAGTTAGCTCTAAAATAGACTTTAATAGCGCGTTACTATCTCTAATAATTAAGACTAAGATAGTAATATCTAAGAAGGCTTTTAATAAGTTTATAAGTTTTTTAGTAAGTAGTATTACTACTTCTAAAGATATAGAAGCTAATTTTTTTTAGTTATTATCTATTACTTATAATAATAGTATAGCTTACTTACTACTATATTATATTATACTAAAGAAACTTACTTTAGAGCTTATTATATCTAAATAGTATATATAAGAGTATTATAAAGTAAAGTAATTTAAATATTAAATAATAGAGTTAGTTAAATACTAGATATATAATATTAGACTATAATTAAGTATATTATTTTAAAAAGACTAGAGATAAATTACTACTAAGCTATAATAGTAATTCTAAGGTATTTATAGCTAGTACTAAGTTAGCCTAAACTCTTTAGAGCTAGAACCTAATACTAATTACGTATATCTATCTTCTCTACTAGCTAACTCTATTATAAGATTATACTTTCTAGATTTTTCTTCTTAGTTAGTAAACTCTAATATAATATCTAATTAAGTGTAGATTATATATAGTCTATTATCTTATATTAGTTAGAGTTAGCTTAAGCTATTAAGTAAGCTTCTAGAGTTAGCTTAAGCTATAAGGCTAGTACTAAAATTTATAGATATATAGACTATATTTAATAGAATTTAATAGTAAAAGTTGTAAACTTAATAAACTTAGAAATAGATAATAGGTATTAATATTATAAAAGAGAGTGTAGAGAGCTTTATAGCACGTAGTAAGGTAGTAGAAAGATAGTAGAGAAGGTAGAAGAGGTAGAAATAGAGTAGAGAGTGTTATAGTAAGAAGAGAAAAGAGAGGTAAGAATAGAGGTATAGAACCTACGCTAATTTTAAAACGTAGTAGAATTCTATATAGTTGCTTAGAGGTTAGTCTATATTAAATCTTTTATGCTCTATAACAAAAAACTACTTCTATAGAAATAATACTTTCTTTGCTAACTTAGGTTGTTTAGCCTGTGCCTAAGTAGCACCTGTCTTCTCGTTGTTGCATTTCATAGATACGCAGCCGTTAGCGTATCTACATCTACTATAGGTTCTTAATCCAGGTTTAATACAATAATAGCTAATATCTATCTTGCTATTACCCTTAGTTGTGCTGCTTATGCTATCGCTTCTGCGAGTTGTCTCTATCTTGTTTAATAGTCTATAAATCCAAAAATTGTCGTTACCTATAACTAGCGTTTGCTCCAGGAACGTAACGTTCGTGTCTATCGCACCAAAATTAGCCTCTTGCACTAAGCTTCGCAGACGTGGATGTCCGGCAGATAGAATAATCAAGATGACTTACAGTCCCATTCATACTTCAATCCCGTGCTACACACATCCGTCTCGGCAGGCGCACTGGTTCCTTGTGGCACGAAGCTGTAGTGACACTTTCCCTCAATGACATTGGTGATTGATGAATGGAAAGTAGCGTTGAAGTCGCGGATGCTGTAGCCTGGGCGACCGGACTGTGTAGAAATGCTCACGTCCCAGTATGTGTCCGCAAGATCGGGGCGGTCGTATTCGCTCTCTGCGACTGTCACGGCGGCCGAGCCGGCGAGCGCAAGCGCGAGGAAGGAGAAACGCATAGTCAATTGATTTAGGTTGTTGTGACTGAGGTGTGTTAAAATGCGCACGGGGCGAACTGTCTTATTTCTACAGCTGCACGGAAAAACACCTCTAGGCACCAGGGAGCTATACGAGCATGCCCCAGATAAACGGTACGCCTTACAAAAATCCTTTCGTGAACGGGCCGTGAGTGGGTCTCCCCGTCCTCGGTTCCTGAAGCTCGCTACACCTAATTGGTCGTGTAGACGGACCTGCATCTCCGACCTTCCCCATTCGGACATTCTAAAGTCGAGACCCTTTCAAGGTAAATTTGATGTGTATTTATATCGTGATGCTTAAGATGCGGTGAGTGTCTATGCATGTTGTCGTGAACGAGATATGGCAGTAGTATTCCATATGTATCTAAGTATTCGTATGTCCTCAATGCATCTCTCAATGGAATAGCAACCCGCAAACAATGGCCAGACGTACCACTATTTCAACTCTACCATGTCTTCCCATCTCTGCAATATTCCAAAAGGACCATGTCCATTCATGCAGGGTACCTCCATATAGCAGCCCTGATCGTACGAAGTTCGTCCAGGTGGGCCAGATCACGTTATGAGCATCGTTCAAGCTGCGGCGCAGCTGCCGCTTACGCAAGTGTTCGGCTTCTGACATGGCGTCGAGGCATCACAGGTCCATCCAGTGCATCTGTAGATCCAAGTTAGTTTTCCACGACTCGTCGCACACGTAAAGATCGCTCACCCCCAGTTGCACTGCGCGCTGCTGCAAACGCCATCGGGGCTCAAACATGTCAAGCCAGAGTTGCAATCTGTCGTATTACTGCATTTCGCACCTACGGCGCCGGTGGTCGGAGCTGCGCAGGCGCCGTTTACACACGTGTTTGGTTTCTGGCACGGCGACGAAGCACTACAGGTCCATCCGGTACATCTGAAAATTTTGGTTAGTAAGTCTCAAAAGCCAAAGGAAGGAGGATCTAACCCCCAATTACAAGCGGCTGTGCTGCAGACACCATCAGGTGCTAAGCATGTCATGCCAGAATTACAGTTCGTCGAGTCACTGCACTTCGCACCTTCGCCACCACCAGGTGGAGAGGCAGACGGTTTTGGTGAAGCAGAAGTCTGCATCTTTGTAGGAGCAGGAGTCGTTGGTGCTGCTCCAGCTTTTGTTGGCCATACGGCGCCATCCGCAGCATACTTCGTGTTGACGCGTCCTGTAAGCTGCCACTCCACACCCTTGATGACGTCGTTCTTGTTACCGTTGGGGTTCCCGTGGATGTTCGAGAAGGCGTCGATCATGATGTCGATAGACCCCGGCGACTGATGAACCGTGTTACTAAGTGATCTTGCGAAATAGTACTCGAGGAGATTACTTACAAGGACATATTTATCATCAAATGCGTCGCCAATGTACATAAGCATTTGCTTGCCAGTTTTGGGATCCTTAACAGTCGCCTCGAGACCACAGTACTTTTGCGTTGCTGCCTTCCAACCCGCTGGGTCCGAATTGTAGGTCTTGCCGCCCATCGCTTTTAGGGACTGAGCATCGTTCTCGTTAGTGACAATTCCAGAGATCTTGAAAAGGGTTGTTACCTACCACAGCAAAGACAGGATCGCTGTTATAGTACGTGTACGCACACCAACTCTTGCCGTTTGTCGAGTCTTGGCCGGCAGAGGCACGGTACCATGATCCAATACCGCTCTGTGGACCATCGAAGAAGTTCGAGGGAAGATTGACATTGTGGATGTCTGCGAGCGCGGACCCAATGAGAGCCGCAAGAGCGATGGGATAAGCAGGTGATGGCATGTTGGATTCGCTTGGAACTGTTTGTTGAAGCTTGTGAATGTTGATGATTCTGTCTGCAGCGCTCCAGCCTGTCTTTATACAACGCAGACGTCGACGTGACTATTCCCGCAGTGACCTCGATACTCTGTACCTTCTTCTGGTGCTCGATCGATGTAGGCACTAACTGAGCATATGAGGTGCACTAAGCTACACGAGGCTTAAGCTGAAGCTTGAACATCGGAGGTCACTGCATAGTAGTCCTGCAACTGCAGCCTAACTCGATTCATAACGGAATGAAGAGTCCGTGCTAGCGGGAAATCGATAGAACGGATGTTAGACTAGGCGTCCTGTGTATTTGCCTACAGTGGCATCCAAACATACAGCGGCAATGACGATCAAACAATCGAGACGCATCTGTTTTCCTTCCTGGGCCTAGCCGGGGCTATTTGAAGCCCCGACACCGAATTCATGCGCTAGAAGTGCATGCCGTACATGGTTCAACCTTCTGTTAGATCACCACAAGGAATAAACGATCTTCCATAATTTTCTTGCCAACACATTACGTATACACATGTGCCGAGGCATGGCTGCAAAATTGTGGGTTGAAGCGTGCCTCACGCGGCTTCTTGCAGTAGATCAAACCTTCACTTGTCCAAATCGGGCCGAACCGGACGTTAGTAGTCGGACGCTCCGAGATCGTGATCAACAAGACCCGAGTTCGAGAATACGAGCAACTTCGATTGGGTGACTTCATTCCTGATGAAACATGAGGAGCTTGCTACTACAGCCACAATCTACGTGCGAAGAAAGACGGCTGCATGCTATGGAGATGTCGCTGAGCTCATGAATATCTGCGAAGGACACCGAAAAGCTTAGCATCAGAAGCCTCTAATGTTTCTTGGTAGAAACATGCGAATACACACGAACGCATTATCTGCCTGAAAGTCTGAGGTGATCAAAACCAAACTCGCCTCTTGGATCTAGCGCAGATGATCGGTGTGACATGAAAAGCGGTAACCCTTAGGGTTCATTAGATCTATGAACTAGATATGAGTACGCCGGACCGACACAGTGTGCTGCCCTTTCAAGCAAGTATCAGTGTATAGTGAATATTGAAAATACGAGGGCGGTGACAGATAAAACTCTTCATCTCTTTAGCGGCTGTCGTCTATGGCACTTTCATGAATTCAATCGAAGTGAGAAGGTCGAATTGCAATGGAATTAAGAAAGCTACGTGCTTCCACTTGTTCACATAATGACATGATGATGAAAGACCGCTGCGACATCAGCGTCCGCAAAACCGGGGCAGTCATGGTCGTGCAAGAGGCAATGTTATCATATCAGCCTATTTTAGGGATACAGTCGGATAAGCTGCTCTAATATCTGACAGGCCAGTCCATGACAGCTGCACGGACGTACTTAGGCTCATGACTGACGCGTCATGTCTAAGTTGCACGCTTTGGGCCATGGTATAATAGTGGCGGTCAACGAACTCAGCACGAGGCTGTGTACAGGCAACGTATGCAGGCAGTGACACCGGGCCGCTTGACGCCCATTGATGTGGCAGAGAACAAGAGCTGCTCTGGTGCTTGAGCAGTTGATCGGACCAAACATTACGATGGAGCATCATCAGACGCGAGGCGTAAGAAGCAGGATGCAATCGGTCCTTTGCCGGGATCTCGTATATCTGTAAGACAACTGTTAGAAGGCGATGCAAAAGCATATATAAGCCCACTAAGTCTCTGTCCCCAAGCTTATCAAAGTCCTCAACATTCGATACGGTTGTTCCACTACCCTCCATCGCTGTCGCATATCCGAGTGCCTTGTTCAAGTGAGTCAAAAGGACAGCCTGGGATCAATATGTACTGATACCTATCCTAGCATACCCAACATGGTCAAATCACTCCTCCTAGCCATCTACGCCACGACTGGTACCCAAGCCCTCTGGCTAGCTGCCGTAAACATGGATTACGGCTCAGCTGTCGGCACTGCGATATTTAGTTCCCCGTATTGCCAAGTCGGTAAGGGCAATACTGAAGCAGAAGCCCTCTCCAAAGCCAGCAACACCGTAGGTGGCACTGCAATCATTGCTGGTGGTCACTGCGATCAGCTTCCGTACCAACATACCAACCAGCTTGGCGGATTCTGGGACGATTACGGAACGATCAATTATGAGGATGACAACTGGCATTGGTATTGCAATCCTGGCCACACGAACAGGAACTCATGCGACGCCGGGAATGGATCGCCGAAGAAGAAGAGAGCAGTGAAGCTCACTGCTTAGCTCTCAGGCGACGCTAAGTATTGTATCGGAGATCTTTCGAAGGGCGTGGTGAAATGTAAAAGAGCTTAGAGACCACGTATCCATGTGGCATGGAGGACCTCTGGCTAATTTTATGAGAGCGTCTCTGTTCAACACAGCAGTTATGTAGTCACCCATTCTACTTCTTGTCAACATGAGTCATGGAAGCCTGTATCTGCCAGCCTCGCATTGCATCGTCTTAGGGTGACTACGTTCCTGCTTTAGGATCAACAGATCTTGAGACTGCTTAGACGCGAGAACGAAGTGGATATTTTCGACCACTGCGCTGTCGCTGTTGAAAGTCCGTATGGGACATACTGCCCTCCGAGCACCGTGGGCTCCAGTGTAACAACACCCGCCATTAACACGCTTCTTTCCTGATGATCCGCGCGTTGCCGAACGTCCCAGTGCAGTTGCTCGAGTTCAAGTTTGGTCATTGTGGGTTGTGCGGCTTTGCGTGCGACGGGGTCTGGGGCTCACCGCCGCCTTCGATTCGGCGGACTGAATCAGGGGAGTGCAGCGTGTCATCATCTTGGCAGGGCGAAGGAGAGGAAAATAGTATCTCGCGTTCGTAAAATTAAATGTGAAGGAACTTCTCCCCATTACACAGAGACGCATGTCGCCTGTAGAATTAACAAATCTAAACCAGCGTATTTGTGGGTAGGTCCGTGTGCCGTTTAGCAGCTGACTTTAGATACAAAGATAGAGCTCTTACCTAAACTATAGAGATTAATAAGCTACTAATTATTCTAACCTTGTAATTTATCTCGCTTTATAGTCTCTAACTAAAATTTTCTGTAAAGGTATAGTAACTTAATAGTACTTAGAAAACTAAGTTTTAGAAAAGGTTCTATAGTATACAATACATTAGAAGAGATACCTACTTTAGTTAAATAGTTATAGTATATAGAAGAATTAACTAAAGTAGATAAGTTATATTCTAAATCTAAGATATAGTAACTAATGCAATTATTAGGTTCTATATTTAATACACTATAGTATAGATTTAGTACTCTTATTTAGGTAGTTCTAAGGTAGTATTAATATTTTTTAAACTTACTACTTATACTTATATAAGTCTTTAGAATATAGTAAGAGTTTAGTCTATAAATAAATATAGTGTTATACCTAGTAC
This sequence comes from Alternaria ventricosa, assembly GCF_023758065.1. Classification (NCBI taxonomy): domain Eukaryota; kingdom Fungi; phylum Ascomycota; class Dothideomycetes; order Pleosporales; family Pleosporaceae; genus Alternaria; species Alternaria ventricosa. Next base: position 71,494 of record NW_026055709.1, read on the forward strand.
TATCTTAAAAATAAGCTTTATAGAAATATACTTATCTTATAAAGTACTTATAGAGATAGCGATAAGTTTGTATATATAAGTAGTTTTTCTCTATTTACCTTAGATACCTATACTACTACGCACTAATCTAGACTAGCTATATAGTTTCTAGATAGAAACTAATTAGTTCTTAGCGTATAGAAGTAGTCTATAGTAGATTACTACTAATCTTTATAAGCCTTATGCCTAGTTCTTTTCTACTATCTTACTAATTAGTAAGTATAAGAGTAAAGCTATATAATAGACACTATTACTAGAGTATAGCTACTTAAGATTACGTAGTATTATATAAGTATAGGTATATAATTTAATATTAAGTAATAAACATCTACTACTAGTTATAAGCCTAAATATTAATAATACTTATAGCCTATAGAAGCTACTATAAAAGAATACTAGAAGCTTATATTATAAAGTTAGGTAGCTATTAGAATAGTTATCTATAAGCGAAACTAAATTATTTATAGAAACTATAGTTAGTAGATTACTACTACTATTTATTAATATTATTTATATCTTTCTAGATAATTTTACTAGTTATAAAAAAGGCGTTTAATTACTATAAAGATTTGCGTATTATAGTAGCTTATTATAGAGTTAGAAGCTCTAGGTAATTCTTATTAGTAGTAGTATCTATACGTATAAGATTAGTCTAGATCTATTAATTTTTAGCTATATTTAACCTATACTATTACTAATAAATAATTATAAGATTCTATCTTCTTTAAGATTTTCTACCTTAAAGAAAACTATACTTTCTAGTATAGAGATAGTAAGAAAAAGTAGAAGTAGGTCTAAAATACTCTATTTAGTATACTATCTTAACCTTTTCTTTAAGGTAGCATTATACTACGTTATAAAATATATCTTCTAATCTTTTAACTTTATTCTTACTACGCGCTAGTGTAATTAAATAGAAGACTATCTCTAGCTCTATCTATAGAACTTTTTAGAGCTATATACTACTAATTATATAAGTAAGAAAGCTACTTTAGAGTATATAGCGTCTATAATTATATTAGATAGCTTTCTACTAGGTATATATTATAAGTATTCTATATATAAGCTTTTATCTTTTAATAGTAACTAGTAGACTTTAAACTATTAGTAGTCTTTAACTTACTATACTAATCTTACTACTTTAAAGCCTTTTCTTTACTACCTTCTAAATAAGAACTTTTTTTAGTAGCTTTATATATATAGTTAAAGACTATCTTTAGCTAGTTTTATTTAGATCTAGAGAGAGATACACTTATAGTAGTTTAACTATATAAGAAAAATCTTTAGAATATTACTATTAACTAGAATATAATCTATAGCTCTTAGCTATATCTCTACTATCTTTTCTATAAGCCTAAATATAGCTTACGCTATAGATACGCGCTTTATAATTTCTACACTAGTAAATTTAGATTAAAAAAGTAGTAGATAGAATATTTCTACTAGATCTTCTAGTGTATTTTATATTAATCTAAGAGTAAGATTACTATTTATCTTAAGCTACTAATAGTAGAAAGCTAATTACTTATTCTTAATAGAGGTAGTATCTAGAGAATATTTACACTATAAATACTATATACACTTAATTAGTATTAAAAGCTTTTATATTCTATCTATAATAAGTTTAACTTAAGTTTAGGTATAAGTATAGGTATAGAATATATACTTTTTAAAATCTATAAATAACTAGACACTTACTATAAGATATAAGTAGCTTTATTATACTTATATTTCTTTTACACTAAGATATAAATAAGTATATTACTATCTTTAAGTAGCTAGTAAATTAAGTCTTTCTTTTTTACTAATTCTTAGAAAATTACGTATTTACAAAAATATATAGCTTTCTAGCTTCTTTACTTATAGATAGCTTATATAGAGCTACTAAAATAGAAGTATACGTAAAAAAAGTATTTAGATTAGATACTACTCTTTTTAGTTTTAAAGAATCTATTATAGATATATTAGAACTAAAATTTATAGTTACTATAATAACTATATTAAACGTAAGGCTTTATATTCTCTCTAATTATAATAGAGCTAGAAGTAGGTAAAGTAAAAACTTATATTCTATCTTTAGATAGAAGACTAACTAACTATAGATTATAAACACTATTAAGCTTCTTATATAAATAATAAGCTTCTTATCTATAACGCGTAAGTTCTATATCTTTTTTTCTAGGTTTTAAACTTATCTCTACTAGTGCTAGAGTAATATCTACTACTCTATTATACTTTCTAGTAAAGTTTATCTAGAGTTTAGAATTTCTATAGAATAGTAGTATAGAAAAGTATAATAACTCTATTAACTCTGCTAAGTAGAAATTAAAGGCTATTTAGAACACTACTTCTAACCTAGCTATTTTAATAGGTATAGAATTTACTTAAGATCTAGAATTACTATAGACTATCTCTAGAAGACTAGGTCTTCGCGACTACTTTTTTCTATACTTATTCTAGCTTTTTAATACTATATTAAATACTTAGAGTAGCTAGAATAATTACTTAAACTAAGTCTCTAGAGATAAATAGTATAAATATATCTATATTAATATAGCGCTAGATAGAGAGCCTAATCTTAATAATATTAGTAAAATACTAGAACTAGAAGACTTAGCTATAACTTTTCTTTAGAGTTATAACTTTACTAGTATTACGTAGATACTTTTTACTACCTCTTTTTTTTTTAAACTTTACTAGAAGCCTATAGTAAAGAAAACGCTAGTAGTATACTTAGATTCTATCTATAGTTATAGTTTAGATATACGTGCGCTAATTAAGAGAATTCTATAAGAGTATCTAGTAGTCTTCTTTACTATAGAAGATAGTACTAGTCTAGGCTATATTAATAGCTCTAGTCTTTATGCTATATATAGTTATTACTATAAGATTATTAAGTTTAGAGTCTACTATATTAACTAAAATATATTTATTTATCTATAGTTTAACTAATTAGATTAGTATAGAATTAGTAGATTTCTATAATTAATAATATAGTTAGTAAGGCTTTAGCTACTAGACTCTAAATTTAGTAGAGTAGATTATTAGCTTATAGACTATAAAGGTATAAGCGTATATTAGTGTAAAATTACTAGAAAAAGAAAAAGAGCTATCTCTTTACAAACTAAGCTCTCTAAAAGATAGTGCCTAGAGATAAATATAAGAAATACTAAATAATATATAACTATAGACTATATAGAGGTAAAACAAAACTTAACTTTTAGATATAAGATTTATTTATAGAGACTTATAGTTAAATAGTAGATCTAAGTACTTTAAAGTTTATTCTATCTAAATTATCTATTAATCTTCTTCTATTTTAAACTAGCGCTCTAATATAGTACTTTACGTACTAGTACTAGCTCTTATTTAACGTCTATAGATAATATTATTAAAGTTATAGAGGTAAGTAGAGTAAAAAAAATATAATTAGTTTAACTAAGATATTATATATAAAAGAAAGTAATATAATAAAGCACGTAGTAGATAAGTAATAATAGAATTATAGAGTAAGTTACTACTAATATTTATTACTTATACTACGTTTAATTTCTTTTAATAGAATATAATAAAATACTAATATAGTAGTAGAGATCTTATATTTATTCTTAGATAGATAGGTTACTATAGCTATATAGTTAATATTTAACTATATATAGTCTATTCTTTATTATATAGTTATAGAGTTGATTCTTAGTATTTAGATAGTTAGTAAGATATAGATCTTATACTCTCTTATAATAACTCTAAAGTTTACGTAGTAATAGAGAATGTATAGTAGGTAGTTATAAGAATAATATAAGAAAATTATAATTTATAGATATAGTTCTTCTTAGTATATTATACGCTTCTATCTATAACTAGCCTTTTCTACTTCTTTACTATATCTAGTAATTTTAAATACTTTTTATAAACTTCTATTAACTAAGATACTAAACTATTAATATAGCGTTAAGCTATAGTAATAGTTACCTCTATACTATCTAAATATTTATAGTATATATTATATAGTTCTAAGATATTATAATATAGCTATTAGACTTTTTTTTCTAATTTAATAAGCTTTTTATATACTTAGAGTAGTATATTATTATTATTAGTATACTTAATAGTAGTAGTTAAGGTTTATTTAAAGCCTTTGTATAGATCTAGTAGATTAAATATATATTTATTCTAACTAAAATTCTAGTTCTCTTTTAGAATTAGTAGTAACTAAGAATTAAAAGTATTAGATAATTCTAAGGTAATTATTATATCTAAAGAGAAAAAGAATAGTAGCTATTTAGAAAACTATATATTATAATTACTTAAAGCTATATTAGGTAATAGTAGAATATATAGCAAAGAACGTAAGTACTTATAGTTAGTAGTATAGTATAATAAAAAAGCTACTAGTAATAAGTATAGGCTAGAGTATCTTAACTATATAAGGTGTAATATTATTTTTACTTATATAGTGCCTTCTAGCTATATTCTAAACTAGTAGAGCTATAGCTCTTTATTAATCTAAATATATTAGCTAATTAGAATAGTCTCTTCTATACTAGAAAATATTAAGTATAGAGTTTAATTTATTCTTAGGTAGGTTTTTATCTTCTAGATTATAATACTAGATAGTTTAATATCTATACTATAAATAATACTTAGCTTAGCGTAGTAGCTAAAGGCATAGTATTATAAGCGCTTAATTTTCTTAAGTTATAAGTATATAGTACTTAAGTATAAATATAATAGATATATTAAGCGCTAGTAGTAAAAAGCTAATTAGATTATAGTAGAAGTATATTAGATCTAGAACACTAGTTAGTAGTGTAGAGTAGTCTCTAATATAGTACTGCTTAATTTTTCTATAGTTATATAGGCTTTTGTATTCTCTTTAATACTTCTATAACTTTATAGATAGTATAATAAAATATTAAAACTTTCTACTAATATAGTATTTAGTTTAGTTCTTACTCTAGTACTTTCTATATCTAAAGCCTTTTACTAAATTCTATAATAATAAGTTATTTATAGGTATATTAGGTATTAGTATAGCTATTAGAAGTATTTTAACTATTTAGTTAATATACTTATTATTAATAGATATTAGAGAAGTATAGAGCTTTACTACTAAATATACTATATCTAAGCTATACTACACATGAATAATATATACTATTATAACCTAGCTTAGCTATAAGATATATATAGATAGCTTTAAGTAGCTTAAGAAGAAGTTTAAAATATATAATACTATATCTTCGCGATAGAGTAAGAGCTATAATAGATATAAGAAGAAAGTAAACTTCTTAACTAGTAATTTATAAAGTCTTAAGAATATAACTATAAGCTTTTAAAAGTATATAAGAACTCTAAGAAGCTCTATATAGATCTAAGTTAATCTAAGAAAAACTTATAGATATTTACTAATAAGATTACTAAGTAAGCTAAAAGTCTAGTAAATAATCTTTAAGCTAAGCTAGATAGAGAAGAAGTAGGTAAATTATATAATAGCTAAAGCATTAGTAGAATAATTCTAGAGTTAGCTAAAAACATACTACTTATATAGGTAATTTCTAATTAGAATCTAGAAGAATATTTTACTAAGTTAAAATACATTATAGATTAAAATATAGATTTGTAGTAACGTAATATAGAGCTTTCTAATAAAATTAAGACACTATTCTAAGAGGTTAAAGATAGAAAGAATAAGATTATAAGCCTAAATAAGGCTTTTAAACTTACTGCTAAAGATAAATAGTAAAAGAAACTATAGAGAGAAAAGAGATTAGCTAGAAAGAACTAGAGACGTCTCTAATAGTAATATATTTAAGTATCTATAGTTATAAATACTCTATAGTTAGTCTTTTAATATTCTTAACTTACTAAGTTAAGTCTCTACTATATACTTAACTAGAAGTACTATAATTTATATATTTAATATAAAAGAAATTAGTAATAGTGTAGATAATAAATCTTTAAGAAAACTATTCTATAATATCTTAGTACTACGCTGCTACTTATAAAAAGTATAGCTACTTTCTATAATTCTAGATATATTATTTAACTAGCGCGTTAGATAAAAGTAAGAAGATTATTACTTTACTATAAGGTTAAAGAATCTAGAATATAGAATATTAGGTCTTCTAGCATAATTCTAAAGGTATTAGCTTTTTTATCTACTATAGTTTTTTATAAAGATACTTAGTCTAGTGCTTACTATTATTTAGTAGTTAAGAACTCTCTAAGAAGTATTTAATATATACTAACTTTAACTTAACTATTACTTACTAAGATTATAATATCTTCTACTTTAATTAATAGTAAGTAAATACCTACAGCGCTAAGAGCGTAGATACTAGAAATTACCTAATATATTATTACTATAAGAATAAGTGTATATTTAATATCTCTATCTTTATATTTATTATTCTTACCTTAGCTAATTCTAGCTATAGAGAATAAGATATAGTAATCTTAGATAAAAGAAGGCTAGGTCTATTAAATATAGTAAATAGAGAACTCTAAAACTAGAAGATAGACATAATATTAAGAAAATTTAGATTTAGATTATCTAAACTAATAATAGATTTTTCTAAGCTATATTAGATTATTATAATCTAATAGATATGCTTAGAAGTATCTAAGATAATTTCTTAGTCTAGATAATAAAGTCTTTTCTCTTCTAGATCTATAATATATATATACTAGTAGTGTCTTTTAGAATCTTTATTAAGTAGTATAAAAACTTTACACTTTACTTAAAGAGTTAGTATAAGCTTTAGAAGTATAAGATCTACTAGTTTATTTTTACTTTAAAACTTTTGCTTTATAGTACTAGGCGTAGTAGAATTAATCTTACTATTAATAGAACTACTATTAATAAAGCTAGCGTTAATAGAGCTAGCGTTAATAGAGCTAGTATTTTCTACGTAATTTTCTACTCTTAGAAAGATAGTTAGTTATCTAGAATCTATATCTATAGATAGTTAGTAAGCTAAGCGTATACTATAGAATTAATATAAAAAAACCTAGCTACACTTTTTTACCTATAATTATCTAGTAAACTTAAGACTCTCTCTCTAAATAGTTTTACCTTAACTATAGATCTAGCTAAGAAATAACTATCTTATAGAAGACTACTTAAAGCTAATAATATTAATTATATTATAAGATGCTATAGAGGTTAGATAATAGTAATAGATATAAAGCCTTACTATATATAGAAGTTAAAGTAATCTAGAGATATAGTTAACTATATTAATTTTCTTAATTAAAGAAATAGAGAACTTAGATTAGAGCTTACCTACTATTAAGAATTCTATTAGTATATAAAGAAGTTTAAGAAAAAGATTTCTAAAATTTTCTAAGACTTACTATACGTATATATTATTAGCTTACTTAATAAAAAGACTTTTAATAAAATCTAAGACCTTTCTAAAGTAATTATAGATATAATAGACTATCTATATTATAACTAAGAGAAGGTATTTAATAACTTTATTACGCTTTATAAAGTAATTAAGAGTTTAAGAAATATAGTTATATCTATAAATAGGTAGATTTAAAGTTTATTACTATCTAGCTAAGCTACTTTAATACTATAATACTTAATTAGTAAGAAGTTTCTTTTTCTAGTATACTTTCTTAGTTTAAATAGTTAGAAATCTAGCTCTAGATACCTTACTTATTTATAGCTAGTATAAGTAATAACTTCTTACGCCTATTACTTTATTTACTAGTATATATATACTATCTAGGTTATTTAGTAAAGTAATAGTAATATAAAATTATAAAGCTTACTATATATTATAAGTCTTTCTACTTTTATCTTAAGTATATTACTAATAATTTACTATATATCTAGCCTTTCTTTTATCTTAGTAATTTAACTACTTACCTATTTATATAGCACTACGTATTCTACTTTATCTACTATTTTATAGTTACTATAGATATAAACATCTATAATCTAAAGAGAATTAGCTTTTAGTAACGTTAGATTACTATATTATAATACTTATATTCTCTCTATATAGTATAGATTATATCTCTAGACTTTTATTATTACTACTACTATCTAAGTATTAGTCTATCTTTCTACTTCTAAATAAAGCGCGTATATTCTAGCGTATTATAGTAGCTAGAAGATTATCTTTTCTTAATATATTATTTATAACTTTCTACACTAAGTCTAGCTAATACTTATTATCTATCTACTAAACTAGAAGAAAGTCTCTAGTCTTAGTTTTTAACTATCTATAGTTACGTATAAGCTTTTAAATATAAGTAAGATAGCTAATAATTCTAATTCTACTAGTAAATAGAGCTACTATACTAAAGTTTTATAAATTAAATCTATATTTATAAAGCCTTTTTATAAAAGCGCTAAGCTCTATTATTCTACTAAGAGTTTATACTAGAAGTTAATTTATAAAGCTTACTCTAGACTATATATATAACTAAAAGTTATAGTTTTCTAATTTCTTATCTATAACTATAAAAGAGTAGCGCTAGAGTATTAAGAAGAATCTAAGTTTTATTATAGTAAAGTATATATACTAACTAAGCTTAACTTTCTAAAGCTTAGAGAGTTTAACCTTTACTTAAAAACTATTATAAATATTCTTAACTAAGATACTAGTGCTAGACTTACTTACTAAAAAATTATAATAGATAAAAAGGCTATTTCTATAAGTATAGGTTGCTACCTATATACACGTTTTTATAATTACTTAGACTTAATCTATTTTATTTACTTTAGAAATATAAAGCTATAGTAATATATATATTAATATAGAGTAACTAAAGTAGATAATCTAGAAGATCTTATATACCTAATAATAGAAGATAGGTAGAGAAGTAATACTTATTAGTTCTAGGTATCTAAATACCTAGGTACGTAAGAATATAGCACTAATATTAATTAATATATATATATAGCTATTCTACTTATTATACTAATATTACTATTCTATCTATATATAGTAAGTTCTTATCTAGCGTAAATAGAACCTTAGATTAGAGTAACTAAGCTAACTATACTATAAGTTTACTAGTATATTCTTAAGAAAATATATAAGATATTAGCTACTATATTTATACTAGAGAGTAGAAGAATAAGATTTATTATAAGTATTAAAGTAAACTAGCTACTTAGCTCTTTAGTAGCTTCTACGCTCTAATCTATATAAATACTATTAGTGCTTATATAAAGTAGAGAAAATAGTATATTCTTTACTAAAATACGCTATTTAGATACTAGAAAGACGCTTATAGTAGAGTATACTAAATACTTAAGAATAGTATCTATTACTAAAGTAGCTAGCTACTAAAAGGCTAGGTAAGTACTAAAATATAAAATAAGAAAAGCTATAAGCTCTATAGATAGAATAGAGTACTAGATAGAGAGGCTAAATAAGTAATCTATATCTAGATATACTAAACGCTAAGTCTAAGCTTATAGATATAATATTGTAGTAGAAGTAGTTAGTGCGCACCTATTATATATAAGTAAGTAGCTCTATATTCTATAACTAGTATTTTAATAAAATTATTATAGCCTTAAAAAGATTATAGTAGAAATCTTTCTAAAAGTAGAAGAATAATTTTATTTATTATAGTTATAAGATTAGTAACTAGTATAAAGTATAAGTATAGATATATATTTAGAAAGATAATAGCTAGCTATATATATATAATTTAAATCTAATATAGTTAGATTAGCTACTATCTTCTATATAACTTATAGGTTACTAGAGATCTTATAGTATATAGATAACTAATAGTATAGAAATTAATATATCTAGTGCCTATAATAAAGACTTAGAAGAATTTTCTCTCTAAGAGATTACTTCTAAAGAAATTACTACTAGCTAAAAAAGATACTTTCTTACCTAGCTATTTATTTATACTATCTATTTCTAAATATACTTAGAAGAAGATCTTCTTAGGTTAGTTACTAAATAGATATAAAAATAAAGAGGTGTATATAATCTAGAAGTATATATAGGTATTCTCTAATATAGTATAATTTAGTTATTTCTAAGACTAGAATTATAAAATCTTTATATAAGACTTTAGAATGCTATATAGTATATAGAAGAATATACTTAATTAGGTTTATAAAAGTTATAAGTTTACCTAAATAGCTAGATATTATATATTACCTCTAAGAAATAAACTATATATCTTAGACGTTATCTAAAAAGATAAATAGTGCTAGAAAGTACTAAGTGTAAAAATATAATAGTACTTTCTTATTAATATTTAGTAAATAGCTCTATATACTATATAAATAAGACACGCCTTAATATAAGTAGTTTTTAAAATAAATTAAAGATATTTATTAATATAGCTTCTACTAAGCTAAACACTAATAGTAGTATAAAAAGAAAAGCTTAGAGTAAGAAGAAGTCTAAAATTAAAGATTATAATAATATACTCTAAAACTTTAAAAAAGAATATATAAAGTTACTTAAGAAATAGATAAAGAATATATTTATATTAGAAGACTAAAAGAGACTTAATATAATAGATAAGGTAATAAGTAAGTACACTATTACTATTATATAAGCTAGCTTAAGTACTAGATCTATACTTAATTCTAGCGTAGTAATAAAAAAAGATATAGTAGGCTAAAATAGTATAGAATAGGCTATAAGTAAATAGTATATAACTAAATAGTATATAACTAAATAGTATATAACTAAATAGTATATAGCTAAATAGTATATAACTAAATAGTATATAACTAAATATAATATAACTAAGAAAAAGATAGTAGAATAAAATATAATAGAATAAAATATAATAGCTAATAAGCTATACTCTAGAGTAACGTATGCAAACGCTAAAAAAAGTTCTTTAATATATAGATAAATTAAAAAAGAATCTTTAGAAAACTTAAATCTATCTACTAATAGACTTATAGATAATCTTAATATAGTATAGAATATTAACGTTAATAATATCTATATAGAGTTCTTACTATAGAATCTCTCTAAAGAAGTATTTAGTTATATTATAAGAAACTCTTAAGCTTACTACTATATTAGATATAGGTCTATAAATACTTATAGCGCTTATTTTAAGTTAGCTCTTCTAGGTAGATCTAAATATAATAAAATAAGAGATATTACTAAATATAGTAATTATATTATTAAAAGAATTATATAGAAATATAAAGAAAATAAAATAGCACTTTCTATAAATATACTTAGTAGAGTAAATATTTTACTAGTCTACTAGAACTCTAAAGAGAGTATTAGATATAACGCTAAGGTTAACGTACTAGCTTCTAATTACCTAGAAAGGTAGCCTTATACCTACTACTTTATTTATCTAGATTCTACGCTCTATATAGATTATAATCTTAATAATAATATAAATTATAGTTATAAAACTAGGTTAATAATAAAATAGCTTATAGAAGAGAATAATAACTAGTAAAAGTCTATTACTTTTTATAATATTGCGGTTAGACTTAAAAATAAGTTTAAGAAAAAGTAGATAAGTAGAGTACTAGATAGACCTAAGCTACTTTATAAGCTAGTTTATAAGAGAAAAGTAGTACTCTACTAGACTAGATTACTATATACTATAGCTAAACTATTAGTAAGCCTAATACTAATAAAACCTCTAATCTTACTCTACTAGTTTATACCTCTACTAGAGATGTAATATAAATAAGCTTCTACTAGAATAAACACTAGATTATTATTAAAGAAATAGTTTTATATAGAATACTTAGAACTTTTTAGTTTAGTAGAGAATATTACGTATATAGACTTAACTAAATAATAGTAACTTCTTTACTCTACGTAGTTTATAAAATAGAAAGTAGTAAATACTTTAATAAGAGCTTAAATTAAAGTTCTCTCTTTTAGTAGTAGTAAAAAAAGTTATATTAAGATATTAGTGTCTAAATACTTATATTAAATTAATAGTTAAATTTTATATCTATATTAGTAAATTATTAAGATATATCTCTACTTAATTTTATTTCTAAATATATTTACTTTAATTATTAGAGCGTTTTAGTAGCTCTTATACTACTTTTAATTAGAGATTTATTAAATTAATCTAATTATCTCTAAGAGACTTTCTTTCTAATACACATACACGCTATATAGAGCTTATAGTATATTTTATATAGACTTAGAAAGTAGATATCTAATCTTTACTTTAGACTTAAGTTTTTCTTTATTATATAAAGGTCTAATTTAGTCTAATTATATAATATATATAGTTCTTAAAGATATATCTACTTACTAGACGCTACCTTTTATATTTTTTAATATAAATAGTACTATAGAAATTATTCTATAGATTAGTAGAATACTAATATATATAGTAATTATTATAGTTAAAAACTATACTAATAAGACTATAGTTCCTATTTTCTTTTTAGAAATAAAATTATAGCTTTTTTACTAGAGTTTAGAATAATTATAGGTAATATAGGTAAGTGTAATACTATTATTCTCTCTTCTAACGTACTATAATTCTTATAGAGTCTAGATAAGAAAACACTAAAAGCGCTTACTAAAAAAGCTATTAGGTTTAACTACCTAAATTATAGTAGCTTTACTAAAGAGTTTTTAACCTATTACTTACTTCTAAATAAGTTATTTATTAATATAAACTACGTAGATAGCTTTTATCTTAAACTAATATTTCTATTATACTAGAATAGTGTTTCTTTTAACGCTAATAACTATAAGTCTTATATAGTCTATCTAGATCTTATTATAGAAAGTATATATTCTATAGAGTATAAAACTTAAATTCTAGCTCTATTTTTTAAAATAATCTAGAATACTTTAGTCTTTTATACTATAACTAGACACTTTCTACTTAGTAATAGTAACTAAATAGGTAAGAATAGTTATATTCTAATTAAACTTTAACTTATAGAATTCTAGATTCTAGCTACTATAGAAACTTTTAAAATAGATAGAATATAGCTATATTATAGTAGGTAATTAGTAGCTATATAAATTTATCTAGCCTAATTAAAGATTACTTTATCTTTTCTCTATAGCTCTCTTCTTAAGTAAAATAATACGTTCTACTACTACTAGTAGTAGTTACTAATAAAAGCTATATTAGACCTTAGCTAGGCCTTTATAGTAATATTACTTTATAGAATATATAGAATAACTAACTAATATCTATATACTAGATAGTAATAACCTATATCTACTATATTAAAAAATTAATTTATAGAGTAGCTTATATATTAGTAATATATTAACTAGTTTTTTTATATAATTATATTAATCTTAAAATTAGCTTTATAAGATATTTATAGAAACTCTTTAAGTACTCTAATATATTAGTTACTAATACACTTCTAATTAGATAGACTATAAGTATTATAACTCTCTAAGTTAAGTCTAAGATTACTTAACTAGGCTATATAGCCTAACTTACTCTTTTTTCTTTACTACTAAGTAAACTATACGTAAGCCTAAATAACGCAAGATAGCTACCTAAATTCTTTCTTTTCTCTTTACTTTAGTTATAAATAGTATCTTAACTAGGTAACTAGAATCTAGTTTCTAAAGACTATTTATAGTAAGAAGTCTATAAATAGTTATAAATATTTAATTTTAATCTTATTTATATTACTATATCTATCTTCTATTATCTACGTTCTACTAATTTACGCCTTCTCTATTTATAATACTATTATCTAATTTACTCTTATTACTAGATAAGCTACCTTAATTCTAGCTAAAGTTATTTACACTAGAATATAAAACTTCTTAAGCTAATATTTTCTTATCTATAGTTTCTTTTACTATAGCTTTAGATAGTTTCTTATTATTTAAGTCTTTTTTATCTAAAAGCTTTTTACTTATATTTATTTTATCTAACTCTATTTTTATAGTCTATAAGGTTATTATTCTACTACTTTTTCTATACTCTATAGATATAGCTATATTTATAGATATAGTAAGTATAGATAGAGAACTTAGAGGCTAGTATCTTTCTACTAGTTATAATAAAAGTATTTTATATAAATATAGATAACTATTTACGTAATTAGTCTACTAAGCTAATATATATTAAAATAGTAGTTCTAGTTTTATAGATAAAGACTAAACCTTCTATAATAAGATTATTTTACTTTTTAGTACTTCTTAGAGTTTTAAATAGGTTATACTAGCTACAATAAAGTAATATTCTAGATAATATTACTAGTACTAATAGAGTCTATATTTAAATAACTACTATAACTTCTATAATTACGCTTATTAAAATAAATATAATAAGTTTATAATTTTCTTTATTTCTAACTAGCCTATCTCTTTATTTACCTATACTCTTATAGTATAATAGAATAAATTTAATATAAAATTTCTTTGCGCCTACTAAGCTAAGCGTTTCTTTTTCTACTACGTTAAGTTTAAAAGATAATAACTAGAGAACACTAATATATAAGATTTTATTTATAATAGTTATTTCTATACTCTCTATAGCTCTAGTACTCTAAGTAGGTATCTATACGTTATAGTAAGATATAGTTTCTAGTATTATATAGCTAGAGAGAGACTAGTACTAGCGTAGTAAGTAATAGAATTATTCTTCTTATATCTACTATACTAGTTCTCTTAATAAGTAATCTAGATCTATAATTTACTATTTCTATATTATAGTAGCTTATAGATAAATATAACATACTTTCTAGATATCTCTATCTAGCTTTTTTACTACTATATCTCTATATATAATAAAGATAATATCTCTAATTAATATTAAAAAATATTAGAAAAGAGCTAAGAGAGTATAGACCTTAGTAGCATCTTCTCTACTTACTATAATAGAAGAATACTCTAAAGAAGTAGAAATTATTTATAGAGTTTAAGTTCTAGTAGAAGAAAGATTATAAGAAGATATTATATTATATAGTAGAATATAGCTAATATTTATTAGAAGTATAAACTAATATTTTACTTATATTACTAAGGCTTCTAGATATCTCTATAATATTATATAAGACTTAAACTTATACTAAATAAGTTTACTAAAATAAGCTAACACTATATTTCTATAGAGAATCTATTTAAGTATATACGTTCTACTATACTAAATCTATAATAATATAGTAGAAATTATCTTTATATATAGAGACTAACTAAGAGTAAAGAAGAAAAAGAAATTATAATTAGAGAGAATAGAATCTATAGAATTTAATATTTATATTTATTTATAGATAGTAAAGTTATAATACACTTTTACTTCTATTACTATAATAGATAAAATAATTATTTTTTAGCTATAAATCTACTACTTTAGATCTAGATCTTTTATATTACTTAAACTATATTTATCTTTAAGCTCTTAAGACGCTTAATAAAGAATATATACTTTTCTTTAGACTTTTCTATAATATAATTTTCTTACTCTACTAGTTTTAATAATAGATATCTTTATATCTCTAAGCTTCTTTTAATTTTATATATATTACGCTAATTTTTTCTAATAGTCTATTTCTTAATATAGCTTTTATTATTAAATACTTTACTTTTATATCTCTTTTACTACTCTATCTAATAAGAATAGCTATTATCTTTAATAAAATCTTAGAGAGGCTTATTAGGTCTCTAGTTAGTAGGTATATTTAGAAACTTATAGTTAGATAAGCATAGACTAGTTATAGATACTTAAAATTATAGTAGTAAGTTTTTATAAATTATACTAGATATATTATATACGCTAGCCTATACTTATATATAGGTAGAAACCTATAAGTTAATAAGTATTAGAATTATACTAATAGGCTATAGCCTAAAAGTTATAGTTAGACTTAGCACTAAAAGTAGTAAGTAAGTAGATTATAGCACTAACCTTTACTTTTTTATATAAGTATATATATTAGAGATTCTCTATATAAGTAAACTCTATAAGATACTATAGAAAAAGGTAGCTACTATATTAGAATAGTAAAATAGTAGAATAGTAAAATAGTAGAATAGTAGAATAGTAGAATAGTAGAATAGTAGAATAGTAGAATAGTAGAATAGTAGAATAGTAGAATAGCAGAATATAATAATATAATTTATCTTAACTTAGCTCTATACTATTCTCTCTTAAGTGCTTTTTATATAATATTTACTTTACTATATTTACTATAATATCTAGACATATTCTTTAATATAGATTAGCTCTAGCTTATAATAATTTTTCTTCTATACTTTATAATTTACTACTAGTCTCTTTATAATATATATAGTTATACTTCTACTTCTATATATCTATGCGCTGTAAACTTTTTTCTACTCTACTTATTAGACTCTTACTTACTTACTTCTAGTATATATAGATATTCTAATACTAGCTTAGTATTTACTTATATCTTCTAATATATAAAGTAAAAAAAGATAGCTTATAATAAACTTTATATAATAACTTAAAAAGAATATTAGATAGCTAGGTATTAAAAAAATCTAGTATAGTATTATATATTAGAATTACTCTATACATCTACTTAGATATAAAAAAGTACTAATAATTTATAGTTATTTTAGTAATAATTATATTAGAACGTAAAATTCTCTATATATTTCTAGTATTATACTATATTATAATACTTACTTCTAGCTATCTTAGTATTAAAATATACTAGAACTTAAGCGCTACTATTATATATACCTAACTTAGTATAATAGTATAACTTAAGCTAGTAGAAATAAAAGTATAATACTAGTATAAGCTTTCTAAATCTATATAATAAGTCTCTTACTATTATCTTATATTTATATTATAAGATTAAAATCTACTACTTAAGAATATTATATATTCTATATATCTTATAAGTTTAGTACTAATAGTAATACTATTACTAATATATAATAGGTAATAACTTATAATAAGCTACTTTTTAATTAGATCTAGGCTAGAATAAAAGAAGAAGAGGTATAATAACTAGTTCTACTACGATTCTACTAATATTTAGTAGTTTATCTTAACTATAAAAGCTTTTCTATTCTTACTTATAAGAGTAGAACCTAAGTATCTAGAGTATTTATAGCTAAAGCTTCTACTATATAAGCTATCTTTTAATTATAACTTAAATTTCTCTATATAAGCTATATAGTCTAAGCGCCTATTATATCTAGCTATAGTTATTATCTAACTATCTACTACTTTTCTTTCTACTAGTAGCTTCTAACTAGAAATAGAGAAGAATAGTAATATCTTTAAAACTATATTAGAAGATTATTACTCTTTCTCTAATACTATAAGCACTAATATAGATATACTAGATAGGTATAGTAAGAATAATAGTAATATACTATAAGCTATACTATATATACTTCTATTGCACCTAGCGCATATTAATATCTAACTATCTACTTTTCTTACGTACACTATACGCCTTTATAACTAAGAAAAAGATAACTAAGGTAACTATTCTTTTTATAATACTATAAGTATTAAAGTAGAAATACTAAGCGTATAATCTACTACTACTAGTAACTTAAATTAAATAATAATTAATTTCTTAGATAAATTTTATAGTGTTCTATTAGATATAGAATATAATTTCTATTAGCTTAGTCTAGCTATTATATAGAAGTTAGTTAAGTAAACTAATATTATAAAGGTTTGTAAAAGAATACTTTCTAAACTACTTTAGCGCTAAGCATTTTTTTTATAACTATCTAGTAGTTTATAAGTAGTTATAGAAGAATACTTCTTTAACTATTATAATATTTATACTTCTAAAAAGCTTCTACTTCTAGAAACACTTTACTTCTAGAAATACTCTACTTCTAGAAATACTTTACTTCTAGAAACGCTTTACTTCTAGAAATACTCTACTTCTAGAAATACTTTACTTTTAAAAACGCTCTACTTCTAGAAACACTTTACTTCTAGAAACGCTTTACTTCTAGAAATACTCTACTTTTAGAAATACTTTACTTCTAGAAATACTTTACTTCTAGAAATACTTTACTTCTAGAAACACTCTACTTCTAGAAACGCTTTACTTCTAGAAGTATTTATAAAAGTAAACTATCTTTAGAATTAGACTACTACTATTCTCTAAATCTAGCTTTAGAAAGTAGTACTATATAGTTCTACTAGTTATAAAAGAAAAGCTTAATACTAAAATAGTTTAGAAAGTATTCTTCTATAACTCTCTATAATATTATTTAATCTATCTATACTTATTAGCTATATCTAGATTCTATATAGAGTACGCTTAAATAGATCTTTCTAGTAGTTTTAATAGCTATTAATTTTCTTCTAGCTCTATAAGAAGTCTTTTATTCTTTTATTTATATTCTTTTATATTACTTATAATACATTCTACTTATAAAGAAGAAGATAGTATAACTTTCTTTATAATAGACTTAACTAGAAAGTCTATCTTCTAGCTAATATAAACGTGTAAAGGTTGTTCTAAGATAACCTAAGAGTTAGTTCTTAGAGAGTAAGTAAGTAAGGTAGAATAGGTTAGTGTACTAGCATAATTAGAAGATTAATGTAATAGTATAAGAGTGTAATAGCACGTTTAGTAGAATAATATAATATTATAAGAAGTTAAAAAAGAAGTATAATTCTTAGATTAAATACTAGAGTCTTATATAAAGTTAAATACACTAAGCTATAAGAGTTTAGTGCCTAAGCTATATACTTAATAAGAGTTATACTTATAGATAAGCGTATAAGTAATTATAGATAAGTAATAATATATCTTACTAGTTATTAGCTTAACTACTTATACTTATTAATAAGCGTCTTATATAGGTCTAGCGTTGTCTTACTTATAGACAAGTAGTTACGTAACTATAGCGTAGTTCTATACTAGAAATCTATAACTATAACGTATAATTCTTTAAAGTAATTACACTAACCTCTAGAGTATTCTTTAGGTTAGATTATAATACTATTCTTCTTCTTTATAGATTTATTCTTAAATTATATAACTAATTTATTATTCTATTAATAACTAAGGCTTGCTCTACGTTATAAGTAAGGTAGTTATTATATTCTCTTTCTACTAATGTTACTTACACCTTAGCTCTAAAATTACTTAAGCTAACTATTCTACTAAAGCTTCTTATAACTATTATTTTCTTAAAGAAGTTACTTATCTTATTATACTAGATTCTTATCTAAAGTACGCTAAGTATACTTAGTTAAGTTAGGTATGTGTAAATATATTCTAGAAGTTCTTAGACTATACTTAAAAGAAGTACTAAAAGAAAGTTAATAATAATAAAAAGTTATTAGTAGTAGTAATTTTGTAGTTACTATAGAATAAGAAAATTTTAAAATAGGTAGAGAAACAAGCGCGTAGAAAGGCGCTTTACTTAGCTTCTAATATAGAAGTAGCTAGTAAAACTAAAGTAGCGTAAGATATTAACTATTCTACTTCTTCTATTAGTATAGAGTTCTCGCTAGCTATATAGGCTATAATAGAGTTAATTAACGTCTTTATTACTAGGCATAGTACTTCTAAAGGTACAATTAGTAGTTTATAAGGTTTATATCTAGTTTCTATATATTATTACTATTATTATATTCTAACTATTTAACTAAGTACTTTATTCTATTATTACTATTTTAATATTTAAGAATTTGTTTAACCTTAAAAATATTATTCTCTTTTATTTTAAAGTAAAAGGTTTTCTAGAGTAGCGTCTTAGAGTCTACTAGTTCTAATATACTAATATAGAATTATAGATAGATTTTTACGTTAAGTAGAAAGTTAAGTGTAAACGTAACTAGTCTCTTCTAGTCGCGAATTAAAAATAGTCTAACCTTAATATTATTAAGCTCTTTATTAGGTTACTTAGTGTAAAGATTTTTTATAAGTAAATAAACTTTATTTCTCTTCTTTAGCTAAGGTACTGTTTTTTATTTTTTATTAATATATAAAATACTCTAGCGTTGTACCTTCTTAAGTGTTACTTTAAGTAACTTATATACTATCTTTAGCTTATTAGTAGTAGTAATAGCTACTTCTATTTTCTAACTAGAAAAAGTATATATAAAGAGATTTAGGTGTCTTCTATAGTTTACGTAGAATAGAGTCTATTTTATAGACTTAGAAAGCATATTATTATACGCTATCTATGCTATAGATAGTAATAATATTTAGTTATTCTATTATTTATTAATGTAAATGCGTAGGTAAGCTTTTATTATATAATTTATTTATTTAGTCTATCTATCTGTCTGCAGATAATAAGCTATTAATAGCTTTCTCTTAGTTCTAATAGTAGCTAATAAGGTAGTCTAGAAGTTTAAGGTAAAGAGCTTATCTCTATTACTAATAATTAACTTTAGAATACTATAGTATTAGATAACTTAATTATTAATAATGTATATAAGCTATACTACTATAAAGTTCTTATAAAAAGTAATATACTTAGCTTACTTTATAAAATAATCTACTACTATAAGAATAGTATTATAGAACACTTATATTATAGAGTCTCTTAAGACTAGTAAGCCTATAACAAAGTCTATAGAGATATTTAACTAAAGCTAGTTAAGTAGCTCTATTACCTGTATTTCTCTATAGAGTGTATAGGTACTATACTTATTCTTCTAATAGTCTATACACTTAGTAATAAAGGTAGTAATTTTATTCTTTATATATAGAAACTTATAGTTACGTTAGATAAGTTCTATAGTTCTAGTAATACTAGAGTAACTATATATAGAGTTATTATAGTATTACTTAATAATTACTTCTTATAATTCTTCTAGTACTTTGCTAGTAACTTATAGTATTAAGTTTAGCGTCTTAGCTAGTTCTAATAACCTATTATTATTAATCTTAAGTATCGCGGTATCTATAATAGATTTAGTTCTAGTAATATTATGTCTATAGCTAAAAGTATCTACTCTACTATTATCTTTTCTAAGTGTATATACAATCTTAAACTTATACTAGTCTAATTTCTCTAATTATTAGACTTATTAGTAGTTAAGTTTCTTAGTAGTTATAAAGTTAACTAAGTTCTTATAATCTATAAATATTATAAGTTCTAAGTAGCTTTTAGCGTATACTCTCTAATATTCTAGATAAGTAATAATAGCTAGAAGCTTCTTATTATAAACGTTATACTATTCTTTAGGCTCTAAGAACTTACGCAAGTAATAGGTAATTAGGTACTATTTACCTTTATATAGTTACCTAGCGTAGCCTTTAAGTGTAAGGTCTAACGCGTTAGTCTTAAAACATAATAGTTATTTTAATTAGAATATATAGAAGTATAGTAGTATAATACTTATATTCTTAAGTATTTAGAACGCGTTTTCTACTTTCTTACTCTAGATAAAAGGCGTATTCTTTTATATTAGCTTAGTTAAGAGAATAGTAATCTTAGAGTAGTTCTTAATAAACTATTAGTTAAAGTTTAGAAATTCTAAGAAGAACTATATCTTCTTAACTATAGTTAGTTAAGGCTATTTCTTAATAAGCTTAATTTTTTCTTTACTTATCTATACTCTATTAATACCTATAATATAGCCTAAAAAGAGTACTTTTATTACGTAGAATATACACTTCTTTAGCTTAACTTATAAGTTATACTAGTCTAGGCACCTTAGTACTATATAGATATATTTAACGTAGTCTTCTTTATTCTTAGAGTAGATAAGAATATTATCTAAGTAAGTAATAATAAAGATATTTAGGTATATTCTTAATACATTATTAATAAGTGTCTAAAATATTACTAGAGCGTTTATAAGCCTAAATAGTATAATAGTATATTTATAGTATCTATACTATATATAGAATACTATTTTCTATTCTTTACCTTTCTTTATTCTAATAAGGTAGTAGCTGTCTCTAAGATCTATTACTATAAAGATCTTAGCTTTTAATAGTTAATTCTATAATTCTATAATATTTAGTAGAGAGTATTAATTTTTAACTATAATGTTGTTAAGCTTCTAATAGTTAACGTATATTCTTAGTAGTTCTTCTTTCTTCTTTAAAATAAAAAGTATTAGAAATTCTACTAGTAAAGTAGAGAGTCTAATATAGCCTTTCTTTAAGTTATCTACTAGCTTCTTCTTAAGAATATTAAGTTCTATTTCTAATAAGAAATAGATTAGTCTAAAGAGTAGTTTCTTTTCTTCTTCTAGAATAATCTTATAGTTCTAATCTTAGTACTTTAGTAAAGTATTGCTATCTACTACTTCTATAAAAAGATATTTAAATTCTTTATACTCTTTTAGAATGCTAAAAGTTACGCGTTTCTTCTAAACTCTAACTTTATAATTAGGTAATTCTCTTTCTATATCTATTAAGTTAAACCTTTATTTCTTAAAGATGTTCTTAGTTAAGGTTAGTTACTTTGCTATAATTACGTTAATCTCTCTCTTATCTACTATTAGCTTTGTATAATATGTAGGCATACTTATAGTTATATCTAATCTATAGTAGTTAAATAAGAACTCTCTTAACTTCTAGTTAATTTATAGGTTATATTCTTATAACTAGAGTAAATCTAATATAATATTATAAGTAGCTAATCTAAAGACGTCTAGGTCTAGCTTCTTCTAATATCTATAGATATTAAGCGTTACTCTAGTAACTTTATAAGTAATCTCTGTTTTACCTAGTATAGGTTACCTATTAGTAATAAATAGAGTGTAACTCTTCTTCTTTCTGCGCAGTTTAAGCCTAGCTTAAAATACTATTTATATAGAGATATAGCTTACCTAAGCTTCTAAGTCTATAAATACCTTTATCTATATTTTATTAAGCTTTGCTAGAAGTCTAATAAGTTCTAAAGAGTTTATACTATTAATCTTCTTACTAGCTTCTTCTATTAGAAGTCTTAGTCTAAAAAAGCCTTTCTAAATCTATAGAAATCTTTAGTAATTATGTATTTATTATAGTTAGAGTGTAAGTAGAGGTACTAGTTGTCTTAGTTACACTCTAATACTAATTATTCTCTAACGTCTTTCTTAAATACTAATTATATTTAGAGAATCTTTTGTAGATTAATGTATTTAGAAAAATAGAAAGTAGTTTACTTATTCTATAAGTATACTAAGTACTTGTTAGTAGTATATTTAAACTAAAACTATTTATACTATAGCGTTATCTTATTTAGTCTAGAATTCTATTCTACTCTATTCTTATTACTATAGTAGATTAAATAGAAGTCTGTAATATATATTATCTATAAAAGTTTATTGTATAAGAAGTTTCTATAGTCTATCTAGTACTTAACTTTAGTAAGGCGCCTCTTTATAGGTTACTTCTTCTTAGACTTTAGAAGTGCTATTCTAGCTTCTTCTTATTTCTTATTTAAGAGATAATACGTAGATTAGTTCTTCTATAACGCTATAGCATTTATAGTCTACTTATATATCTTCTTACTATTATAGTCTATCTTCTTAAGTTTCTCTAGAAGATTATAGTATTTATTAAACTTTTTAAACTTATTAAAGAAGTTCTTTAGTTTAGAGAATTCTTTTAGTAGTCTTTCTAGGTATATAAGTAGCGTATTAATCTTAAAATCTAATTCTTTAGAGTATTAAATAATAATCTTATTATTACTAATTATAGAGTTCTTATAATTCTTAACAGCTTACTAGATCTAGTCTAGTTATTTAGAGGTAGAAATAATGTTAATAATATATAGTAGAAAGTTTTTCTTATCTTCTATTACTTATTAGAAGAAGTAATAATAGTTCTCTTATATCTTAGCTATAATATCTAGAGTCTTATAGGTATACTTAATATTAAGTTTATTAAGATATTATAGTAGCTAGTTAATTTATAATAAGAGTTAGACTATCTAGTCTTCTTAAATATATAGTGTAAGTAGTCTATTATTATTCTTAAATAGCTCTATCTTTCTAAACTTAGTCTAGTTAATTTCTATAATCTTTATAAGTTTCTTAGATTCTTTTTTAGAGGTACTATACTTATCTAAAAAGATATCTTCTTAGGTAGTCTTATTAGAGATTATAATAGATATACTACTTAGTCTACTAGTTAGACTTTGTAGCTACTTACGTTAAGAATAGTAGTTAATACTCTATACTATTCTCTAGTTATTAGAATTTACAAGTTATAGAATATTTAGCTATTATACTACTTTACCTTAGCTTTTATAGTTTTATGCTATATAACCTAGCCTACTATAGACGTAGTAGTTAAAGTTCTTCTTTTTCTTCTACTTCTTATTATAAAACTTAGGTTATTTAAGTTCTTTGTTAAGGTTATTAAAGTATATAAGTTTATAGCTATTAGTAGTGTATAATTCTAGAATCTTAGGTATATAGCTTTATTAACATTCTTAGTTAGAGTATAAATAGTAAGGTTTAGAGTAAACCTAGGCATTTTTATTTATATTTCTTAGTGCTCGCGTTCTCTATATAAATAGTTATTCTTCTAACTTTAGTCTATAGAGTTTATTATTAATATAGATAGCTTTGTTCTTAAGTTCTTAAAGCATACTAATACTAGACCTACTTCTTATAAGTTCTGCGCGTACTTAGAGTTTAAGACCTTACTTATATATCTATATTAAAGCGTTATTATTCTATTTAATAACTACCTAGTATTATTAGAATAGAGTAGTGTAGTTAGTAGTAGACTACGTTTAGCGTAGTTATTAAATTTTCTGCTTAGTAATTACCTTCTTCTAGTAGAGTAAAAAGACTTTACGTATTCTAATCTTAAAAGCGTTCTAGTCTTTAACTAGGTATTTATTATTATTATTCTTAATAGCGTTGTCTATATATTAATAGATAATTAGCCTAGTCTACTCTCTAGCGTTGCCTTATAGAAACGTAGTAGCCTAGATAACTATATTATTATTATTAACTTTGTTGCCTTTAAGGTAGAAGTAATAGTTAACCTAGAGTAGCTAATCTTTAAGCTTATAGCGTTCTCTATTATAGATATTAGGTTTATTACTTTTACTAGTAACCTTTATTACGTAGAAAGTAGAAGTATCTATCTTAGTATTACTTATCTTAAGAGTATTTAAAGTGTAAAGGTTATTCTAAGATAACTTAAGAGTTAGTTCTTAAGAAGTAAGTAAGTAAGGTAGAATAGATTAGTGTACTAGTATAATTAGAAGATTAATATAATAGTATAAGAGTGTAATAGTATATTTAGTAGAATAATATAATATTATAAGAGGTTAAGAAAGAAGTATAATTCTTAGATTAAATACTAGAGTCTTATATAAAGTTAAACATACTAAGCTATAAAAGTTTAGTGCCTAAGCTATATACTTAATAAGAGTTATGCTTATAGACGAGTGTGTAAGTAATTATAGATAAGTAATAATGTATCTTACTAGTTATTAGCTTAACTACTTATACTTGTTAATAAGCGCCTTATATAGGTCTAGCGTTGTCTTGCTTATAGATAAGTAGTTACGTAACTATAGCGTAGTTCTGTGCTGTAATTCTATAACTATAACGCACAATTCTTTAAAGTAATTACGCTAACCTCTAAAGTGTCTCTTAGATTAGATTGTAACAAAACGCTGCTAGAATATCTATATAATATATATATTAGAAGTATTATTAACTCTTAATTATCTAGCTTACTAGAATTATTACTAAAATTTTATTAGTAGATTAATTATACTAAGCGCGTAACGTATATCTTATATTTAGACTTCTAGAGTAGAGCTATAAGTTAAAGTAATTTCTACTCTAAGGTAAGAAGCTATATAAAACTATCTTTTACTAATTCTCTTATACTATATATAACTATTTTTGTATTTTTTTCTTATTTCTAGAGTAAGAGTATTCTTATAGTAGCTATATATTATTTCTAAGATAACTTCTTTTACTACGCTAGTAACCTCTTTTTCTATAGAAAGGTTATATAATTTCTAGTCTTTCTTAAGTTTAATATCTAATTACTTAACGTAGTAGTAAAGAAGTATTTATACTATCTATAGTTTAATAGAGTTAATAATAGAGTTAAACTTAATTACCTTAGTATAGTAGAGACTTATAAGTATTCTTTCTATTAAAGAATATTTTAATATTAGATTACTTATTAGAAGATAAAACTAGAGATCTTCTAGATTCTACTTATAGTAGAATTTAGTTATAAAGTCTTTTATATTCTTTTAAAGAAAGAAATTACTAATTCTAATAAAGTAATATAAGTTCTTATAGAGGCCTCTATATAGATAATTTAATTAGTTATAGTAGTAAAGCTAGTAAGTTTTTATTATACTCTTAGAGATTAAGAAGTTTATTTTAGTTACTAGACTTTTATTCTAGTTTAAAGAGAGTAGAGATAGTAATAAAGAATCTAGTCTTCTTTAGCGTAATAAAAAAAGTAATCTTATACTCTCTTTATCTTCTATCTATAAATTTAAGATTACTATATAATTACGTATCTAACTTTAGTATTTTAATAGATTAGATTTATTATAAGCTAGATAGTAGGTTATAGAACTAGTAGAGATATAATAGTTTAGAATAAACTACTTATTAGCTATATTCTCTAAATAAGGTCTAGAGTTTTATATATCTAGAAAATTACTATAAAGCTATAGATCTACACTAGAGTCTATATAAAATAAGTTTTTATATAGTATAGAACTTTTAAATAATAACTTATATAGTAGAAGTTTTATTTAAATAGATTTAAAGTACTTATTCTTTATAGATATAAGTAGAGATAGAAAGGCTTTATCTATATATATAAACTATCTAGAGTTAGTAGTTTCTATTTTAGTTATATTAATCTATATTATCTTTCTCTTCTTTTATTCTTCTATATATATAGCGTAGTAGCGCTTTATTATTATAATATCTCTAACTAATATTAGAAGTAGTATTCTTATAGAGTATAATTAGGCGTACTAGTAAAAAGAAGCGTATTATTATTTATTATAGTAAAGTGTTAATATAGAGTAGAGTAACAAAACATAGTTAGTAACTCTATATAGTAATCTTAATATAAGTATATTTTCTAAACACTTTATACTTACTATATATAGCTATAATAATTAATAAAACTCTCTCTATAACGTTTACTATAGATATAGTACTTAAATAATAGTAATAATATACTTATAGAGAGGCAATAGTAATATAAGCTTATCTAGTAAACTTAGAAGTAAACTTAAAGATAGTAATAAGTAAGCTATAGAGCTATTAGAGGCTATATAGCTATAAAAATATTAAAATATTTTTAATTCTAGAAATTAACGTAGAAATAAGCTTTCTAAAGTAGATACTAATAGTAATAATAGAAAGGTCTTAGTAGAAAGCGCAGAAGGTAGAGCGCAAAAAGTAAAGCGCAGTATAATATTAAATAAAAGCCTTTCTATTAGCTATAGAAGTAGATAAAAAACTATAGTAGAGGTAGCGTTAAACTATAGTACTACGTAAGTAAACTATAGTTAGTAATAAAGTTAAATTATAGTATAGAGAATAGTAGCCTAAAAAGAGTTATATAAACTTTACATATAAAGAATACTTTTTTTTTTCTTTTTTTTTTCTATTTAATAACTTTCTATCTTAAAGAACTTCTTATATCTCTAAGAAATTTAAATTTCTAGCTAAATACTTAGCTAAATACCTAGGTATAACTTTTAAACTTAATACTAATACTAATATTACCTTAAAGATATTAAACGCCTTCCTCTCTATACCTACTACCTAGGTAAGTACTTCTAACTCTTTAGTACCTAGCGTAGATAATAGTTACCTAGTACTACTAATAAGCTTAGTCTTCTATAAGGTTAGCATTACTAATACTAATATAACTTTTAATATCTTATGCCTCTAAGCGTAGATATATAAAGATAATCTTAAGAATATAGTAGTAATATTTATAAATATTATTCTACTAAGAGAATTTAATCTAAAGAATAAAGTACTATATACTTATCTTTATATAAACGTGCTCTTTATTATTAAGCTATTCTAAATAAATACGCTATTTATATACTATACTATAAAAAAAAAGAAAAATAAGGCCTTTACCTAGAAAGAATTTAAGCGTTAGAAAAGAGTAGACGTAATATATAATATAATAATAGTGCTAGTATAGATAGTAGTAAAAAAGTAGATATAGTTAAATAAACTTTATTTCTAAACTTTACTCTAGAAGTTAAAGACGCTTAGAATTATTAGAGAGATAAGAGATAAGCTATAAGTATAAGTATAGTAGTAATAGAGCTAGTAAGCTAAGAAATAGTAGTTATAAGCGCTCTAGAATAACCTAAGCGTTATTATAAAGTTTAGACTATAGTAGTAAGAGCTTAGAAGTTATTAGTATAGATAGAGAATAAGTAGGTAGGTAGGCAAGTAAGAGTAAATATAGATAGTAAGTAGTAGTTATATAATATAGCTAATATAGCTAGGCTTATAAGTAATTACGTATAAAATATAAGTTACTAGTAATTATATAAGTATTATATAGGTATCTTAGGTTATCTTAGAGGCTTTATACTAGTAATAAACTTACTTAGTTTCTTTTTAGTATTACGCAATTATATAAAGCTAGTACTAGTACTAGTTAATAGTTTAGATAGCTATTAGTAATATATAATAAATATAAAGTAGTTAGCCTATTACAATTATGTGCAAAGTAACTATTATATTAGTAGTAGAGGTAGTGTAAGTATAAGTATTATAAGTTACAAATCTAGGCTTACGTTAGAGATTTTTTAAGTTTACTTTTAGAGTCTAACATAGTAACGCGTTATTACGTAATTACGTAATTATATAATTACGTAATTACTTAATTCTAAAAAAGTACGCTGTAGGCTCTATCTCTTAGGCCTAGAGAAGGTATTATTATTTATAAAGTAGAATAATTAAGAAATTCTTAGTATAATAATATAAAGTAGTTATAGATAAGTATAGTTAGTTAAATAACTTTAGAAACTACGTAGAAAAATACAGAGTATAAGAATTTTTATTACATAATTAAGTAGAAATATTATAGTATAGTAAGGCTAGAAAATAGCGTATATATAGTACTATTTATAGTATTCTAGCTTAGCTTATATTTAAGCTATTATATAGTCTAATTAATAATATAGTTTATATTTATAATAGCGCTTAGCCTAAGATAGTTTTCTATAGTAGTTAAAGTTAATCTTATTACTATATTACCTAGGTAAAAAGATATAAATACTTAATAAGTGTTAGGTTATATAGGTCTCTTAAGCTCTTTAAACTAAGTTACGTACTTATAGTCTTATATATAGAGTTTATAGCGTTCTTTATCTATTATAAAAGTTTATAAACGTATATATAATAAGTTAAAGTATAAATAATATATAAAAAGAAAGATTACTACGTTTACCTATCTATATTAGTGCGTAGAATACGTATAGTTAAGCTTTACGTACTCTACTATAATAACTATCTATATAAATTACGTTATAACTCTATAAATATAGATCTAATTTAGAAAGTAATTAAAGAAATTAAATTACGTAAGTTAGGTATATCTATTTTATATTATTAAGTTATAAAAAAGTATAGTATAGTATATAATAGTTTATAAAGTAGAGATATCTAGGTACTACGTAGTAATAAGATAGTTTCTTCTTCTCTTAATAAGTACCTTCTATATCTATAGAGATTATGTATATATTATATATATAGATCTTTCTAATAGCTCTATAAAAGACTATTATAATAACTAGATAGAATAATATATAAATAGTTAGCTTTAGCTTTAATTTTAATAACGCGATAGCTACTACTTTAACTAATAACTATTAGTACTTCTATAATAGTAGTATTAGCTTAATATAGTTTCTAAACGTATAATCTAAGTAATTAAAAAGGTGCTTCGCAGATATTCTATAGCGCAGCTCTAGTAGTTATAGAATTATCTACTATACTAATTAAATAGAAGTAGAGTAATATATTATATATACTATTTCTAGTTAAGAAAGAACTTACTACTAGAGAAGAACTATATATTATTAGAATATATAACTAGCTATAACTTTATAAGGTATTAATAAAACAAAGTAAGTTTAAAATATTAGGTCTTAATATAGTAGATTTAAACTCTTAAGGTTCTAGTGTATAAAGAATCTAGCTAATCTAGTTAAGATAACTAATATATAAAGAAGCTTTTAATACTTCTAATAATATTATCTCTCTTCTACCTTATATCTATTATATTCTTAAGAAGCTAAAAGAGTAATAAGTTCTTAAGAAACTATTATAGATAATATATTATATTAGGTATATATAGATATTATATAATTAGTAGCTATTACTAATTATCTTAGAGGTATTAAAACTATCTAGTAGTTAGAGATAATACTATTTATCTAGCTTTAGAATTATTAGAACTAGTACTTATAAGTAAGTACTCTAGTAATAAGAGAAAGATTAAGTAGCCTAAAGAATATATATTATATAAGCTAGAAGAGATAGCCTTAAAAAGTAATGCTAGTAAAACTTTTCTTCTTATAAATTAACTAACGTTAGTACTAAGTTATATAGAACACTAGTCTAAGAATAATAGTACTAAAGTAGAAGTTCTTTTAGATAAACTAAATAACTTAATAAAGTTATAAAAACGTATTTTAAGTAAATTAGATAATATAGTTTCTTATCTTAAATAATTTACCTAGAGAAGCTTACTTAAAAGTAGTAACTATATTAGATAGATAGATAGTGCTAGTGCCTATAACTTTAATAATAATATACACTACTCTAGAAAAAGAGCATATAGAAGTTTATAAGATTAGATAATAAAAATTATATATTAAAGATTAATATAGAATATAGTATATAAGAGTTAAATATAACACTAATAGTATTTCTATATAGATACTAAGGCACAGCCTAGATTATAAACGTCTCTAAGTATACTCTAAACTAAACTTAGGCGCTAGATATTATATCTAATAGCTTAAGATTACGTAATATAAATACGCATTTATATTATTTTTAGACCTATTCTTTTTATTTATTAAGTTACGTTTTTTATATTCTAAACTCTTTAAACTCTTTAAGCTCTTTAAATATAGTATCTACTATCTTAGTTATATCTAGTAATAACTATAGAGAACTATACTTCTAACTATTTTCTAACTTAATTTTATATTTATAGAGACTATTTATATTTAGATAGTTACTTTTATAAAAAAAGTTATATAAAGAAGTTAAAAGTAGTAAGAAATATCTAGTTAATAAATTATAGTCTACCTATAACGCTAGTAATAGCTACACTAGGTTTAAGATAAAATACTAAGTGTAGATTAACGTATATTAATAGAACACTAATATATTACTTAAACTAAGTAGTAAGTAAAAGTAGATATCTACTAGAGTTACTACTATTACTTTACTTAGACACTAAGCTATATTAGAGATTAGATATACACTTTCTATATAGAGAGAAATTTATTATAAACTTATACTCTTTTTTAATACTTCTATAGTTACTAATATATATAGTAGCTACTCTTATAGTAATATATTATCTTATCTAAGCTCTTTATTCTATAGCTATTAATAAAATAGTCTACTATTAAATAGTTATTTTTAAATCTAGCGTTAAAGAGTATTAATCTAGTCTTTAGTTTTCTAGCGTAACTTTTACTAACTCTCTTAGTTTCTTTTTCTTTTCTATATAATTTAGGTAGTAGTAAGCTTTATAATACTTTATAGACTTATTTTAGATAATCTTCTCTATTACTAGATAAAATTTACTAAGTATATTTAAGTTAATAGCGTAGAGAGTTAAATAAAATAGAAGTAAAAATCTCTAGGTTATTAATAAGATAAAATAATTAATAGTTTAAGATATATACTAATAAACTAATCTCTATAGAAAATAAAAGTATAGAGCTAGTAATATAGTAACTAGGTTATCTACTTTTAGTAATACTATTTAGCCTTACTAGAGTTTAAGATTAAGCCTCTAACTATTATAATTTATATAGCGTCTAAGTTATAGAATAGAGTAGTAGATCTTATATAGTAAATATAGTAGAAAGTAGAAACTAGCTAGTATAATATAGAATAGTAAAATCTATATCTAGGCTTTAGAAAGCGTAGTGTATATTTATTATAGGCTAAGCGCTATTAGAAACTTTATTACTAATAATACCTAGTAATAACCTTTATATAAGCTAAGCTAGAACACTATAATTAATATAACTTATACTCTTTTCTAATTATTCTATCTATAATACCTATACTTAATTATATAATAGTATTACTAGAAGATTACTATTATTATATATATACTTAAAGAAAGAAAAGTATATCTTAGAGATAAAGCTATTATATAACTATATAACTAATAGCTCTTTATATAAGTACTATAATTAGTAGATAGTAAAGAGAAGTTTAAGTTATAGCGCTTAGGTAAAGAAACTAAACTTCTCTTAAATATAGATATAACAAAGTATACACTATACTATAAGTAAAGATTATTACGCTTTGTATAACTAACTAAATATAGTATACTACTATTAGTATACGTGTAGCTAAGTTCTACTAATTTTATTTAATTAATTCTACTTAGTTAAGTTATAGCTATAATTCTCTACACTTTTCTCTATAACCTAATAGACTAGTAGTACTAATAGTACTTATTTAAAAGAGATTATTATTATAAAAAGATAGGCTACTTTCTCTTCTATTAAAGAAATTCTTTATATTCTTTTCTTAAAACTATTTTAAAAGCGCTTTATTATATCTTCTTATACTCTTAAATATTTTAGATCTATTATACTCTAGAACTTTTATTAGTGTATTAAAAACTTTTATAATATCTCTATTAAAAGTATTAGTTATATATCTATACTTATCTTCTCTACCTTTAAAGCTCTAGAGGTTAATATAAGTAAGTATAGTATAGACACTTAGAACACTATCTAAGTACTTTAGAAACTCTATCTATAGCTTACTTAGCTATCTAAAGTAGCTTATTACTTTATAGAATATGCCTAAATAATAATATATACTTATCTAGCTTTTTAAAGTAGTTTATATACGTACTATATTATTATCTAGCTAGGCTTATAGAGTCTCTATATTACTAAGCTAGAATAGATTAAGTAGAAAGTTTATCTACTTTTTTATATTAATATTATAGAAGTTAGAGCTAAACTAATTATTTCTATTTAGGTAGAAGAGAAGAAGTTTAAAAAGTTTATAGTAGTGCTTACACTATTACTAGTTTATAGAATCTAATATATAAAGTATAAAAGATTACGTAATTAAGAGTATAGCTTAGTATTTTTTAATATTAATTAGTAATATAGTCTTTGTTATTATAATAGCGTAAGAAGATAAGATATACTATATTAAATTAGCTATCTAAGATAAACTAAGCTATATATATAGATAGCTATAATAAACTATTCTAACTTATACTAGAGTAGCTCTAGCTAAGACTATAGACTATTATAATTATACGTAGAGATATAGTAGTAAGAAAAAGAGCTAAGTATATTAAATCTCTTAAAACTAATAGTAGTAAGCTCTAACCTTATAACGTTTAGTGTTATAATATAGTATATAGCGTTTATAACCTCTAAGTAATACTATTCTAGCTTTACTATAGTAGCTCTATATAAGATATTATATATAATAGCTATATCTTTATAGCTCTATAAAAGAGGCGTTACTAACTAGTAGCTATAGTATTCTACTAATTAAGAACTCTATAGTTATTTACTAATCTATATACTATATATAGCTCTAGCTACGTTAGAAGAAGTTGTAATTTTTTTAGTTATGCTCTTTTGCTCGTAGCGCAGTTCGCGTAACTTACTAGTATTTTATAGAATTTACAGCGTTTCGCACTATCTATAATAGTCTACTACTATATAGAACGTTTAATTCGCGCTATCTATAAAATTTATGTAATTACTTTTCTATAACTACCTATAATTATAAAAACTATACAAATAGCGCTCTCTATATAACCTACGTTATAAGTAGTTTATAATAGTTTAAATATAGATATAATTATAGGCTTTATATAGTATTAAGTAATCTATAAGTTTAGTTATAGTAGTATTTACGCTGCACGCGCTAGTATTATAACTAGCTTATAGTTGCACTATTTAATATTATCTAGAATAGTACTATACTATCTTAATTAGAGTTTTATATTTATAATTAGAGCTAAATACCTAAGATTATATACTACTTTAATAACGTAAGTACTACTATAACAATATTGTAGTATTAGTCTTAATTATAGAGACATATATATTGCACACTTTATTCTACGCTATACCTATTACCTTATACTATTTAATATATACTAGCTCTACTAAGCTATACCTTACTATACCTTAGCTTTCTAAACTAGCGGCAGACTATTAAGCTAGTATAGAATATCTAACGTAGAGTTCTAGTTTACTATCTTACCTATAACTCTATCTATAGACCTATCTCTATTAGTATAGCCTCTCTATAGTAAACTTCTTACATCTATCTTAAAGACTTAGCGCTATAGAATCTTAACTTCTAGATTACTTTCTAGCGTAAATAGAATATATACGTAATACGCCTTAGTAAGTTAGCTAATCTAGTAAATTCTAAAGAGAGACTAGTTCTATTTTACTTAATAGTCTTAGAGTTTAAGTAAAACTATATAGAACGCTTTAGTAAGCGTAATTACCTCTACAAAAGCTATTAATATTATAAGAATTCTTAGTCTGTTTAGCTTTCTCTATAACGCTTCTTACTCTTTTCTTTATAATCTACTTATTCTGTCTAGAAATATAATTATATTTTATTTTCTATACTTATTCTTTAGAGTAAGTACTATTATTAGTTAATAGATTAGCTTATATAAAGCAATAATTATCTTTAAGAGTATAGTTAGTAGCTATCTCTTTTAGTTAGTGTTTAGGTTAGAATAGTTAACAAAAAAAGTCTTATTAATAATTTTATAGATTGCGTTAAGCTTTACGCTCTCTACTATAGCGTTAGAAAGTAGGTTTTAGAATACTATTATATTAGGCTTAAGAAGTTCTATATAGACAGCGTTCTTTAACAGAGTAAAATTAGTATTATTATACTTATTACTATACTCTTTATCTATACTTATTTAAACTTAGTTCTTATATATATTAGCCTTAATATAGATAAGGCCTAGAAAACTAGATATAGCTTGCATATCTAAGCAGAAGAGTTATATTACCTTTCTATTATCTATCTCTAAGCTAGAAACTAGTTAGCTTTATATCTTTGCCTTAGTAATTATAGCCTTAAATTAAGAATTAGAGTATAGTTATAATACTACTTTAAATGCGCTAGGTAGAGATAAAATTAAGTTCTTCTATAGATCTTTTATTATAAGCGTTCTTCTTAGAATAAATATATCTACTAAGGCTATACTATCTTCTAGAAGCTTCTTATAGTTATTATTCTTATTAATATAGGTTTTGCTATACGCTTTTATAGCTTTTAATAATCTTAGCTAATCTACGCTTATCTTTATACTATTTAGTATAGTCTTAGAACCTAATTTTACCTCTTATCTAATGCTATTAAACTTCTTTAATGTAAAAGCTAACTCTTACTTATTATTATTATTAACTAAATATACTATCTAATTGTCTCTATAGAGAGCCTTAGTAATAAAGGTTAGGCTCTCTATAAACTTATTCTTAAATAGTGTACTAAACAGCGCCTAGAACTTCTAATAATAAGTTTAGTTAACGCGTATTACGTTATAAAGCTAATTAAATTTAGTAGTGCTATTCTTTAAGTTATAAAACTTATTAAAAATAGTATAACTCTATACTATAGCTATAGTAGAGATTATATAGTTATTCTGCTATAGTTTTATTTCTCTCTTAAAGGTTACTGTGCGATAGATATCTATAGCTACCTTATTTAGAGAGAGTAATATATAGTTTATTACTAAACCTTCTATAGCTATTAGTATAAATCTGCCTAATATAGGCGAAGAGAGCGTTAGTATAGTAAGTTTATAGCTCTTTATACCTTTACAGCTAGTAAACTTCTAGTTAATATCTTTATAGTATTTAACTCTAGCTACTTAGTAATTATACTCTCTATTCTACTTATTAAATTTTACTAGCTATACGTTGCCTACTCTTCTTCTTGCCTTAATAATTTCCGCCTTAGTAAGTACTAGAAAGTAAGTTTTATTAAACTTTGCGTAGGCAGCAAATTAGAGAGCTATTAGATCTATCTTCTTTATCTATTTTAAATTAGAGAGGCCTATCTTCTTAATCTCTATAGTCTATACCTAAACAGCCTAACTAGCGCTACTAATAATTATAGGCGCTACGCGCAGCTTATACTAGTAGAGAGTAGACTTATAGCTATATATATATAGTATAGAAAATTAGTCTTATAATAGATAGTTACTACTATTATTTATATTCTTGCGTAAGTGCTTACCTAGATTCTAGTAGATATTAATATATATTTATAGGTATATATATTCTAAGAGAATTAGTCTAATTATTACTTTTATTTTACTACACTCTATTATGTTAGCAAATATACTACTATTATAGTTACCTAGCTCTTAGAAGTATAGCTAGTATACTTTAACTAACTAGTAGAGAAACTAGATATAGTCTAAGCTAAATAAAGCTAGTAATTATATAGGCTATTCTTTCTTAAAGGTATCTTATTTAAACCTCTAGAACTTCTCTACTTTTAGCTAGTCTACTTTATTATACTATTCTATAGCTATAAACTTACGCTTACTAATCTTATTCTACGTTCTAGAAAACTTATTAGTATTATTCTAAATAGTGCCTTACTACTACGTACTATAGATAGAATAACTAGAGCTTATAGTTCTTCTTTTCTTTATCTTTATGTATTCTTTATACTTCTTCTATCTTCTTCTTATTATTATCTACTATATCTTTATTCTTCTTCTTCTGCGCTGCTTTCTATACCTAGGCCTTTACTCTATTTACCTATATTACTACTATAGCTTACTATATTACTATAGGCTCTAGGCCTAGATTTAGTCTAGCCTTAATACCTTTAGTTATAATAAGACTTAGCTGCGTTAGGTTACTAGGTAGTATAATTTACTCTAGCTAAAGAATTAGCACCTTACTATATAAAGTTATAAATAGTAGTTCTTAGTATTTATTATATTTCTGTAACTTTAGAAAGATAAGTAGCGCGTTAGATTTATTAGATAAGCTAGAAATTTATATCTTTCTGCGCTTATAATTATTCTTAGAGAGTAGAGAGTATTAAGGCTATAGCTTATTAGTAGCTAAAATTGTATTATAGTACGCTTAGGTTGTATTTATACCTTAGAACCTAACTTTATAGAATTAGTATATATATTCTATAGCGTTATTAAAGTGTTATAATTATACCTTTTAGATTAAGTGCCTTAAGCAGCTAGATAATAGCTAGTTTTAGGCTTAATTCTATTACGCTTATTAGCTAAAACTTAATAGTAGTAGTAAGGTTATTATTGTCTATTATCTTTGCGCTACTTTCTCTTACGTAGTCTAGTATTATAAACTTACCTTTAATATACTATACCTTATACTTTTCTTTTATTAACTTTTTTTTAAGTTTATTAAACAAGATATATCTAGGTTAGAGTATTTTTCTATTAAACTTATCTTTATTAATTTGCTTCTAGATAGCTAGCTTAATAAAGTTTATAAGCTAGAACGTAGCGTATATTATATACGCGTTACCTTTATATACTTTAACTATAGTAACGCTAAGTTTAATTAGCTCTTTCTAGATACTAGCGTAGAGGTCTATCTATATAAGACTTAACGCTCTAATTAATAATATTAATAGCGCTTGCGTATATTGCGCTCTACTTAGTAAGTAACTAGTTAAAGGCGTAATAGGCTTAGCAGCGTCTATGTTGTAATTTTTCTTTTTCTTTAGCTTTGTCTTCTACTTATTCTTTCTCTACTAGTAAATATATAAGAGTATTAGTTACTAGATTACTCTACTAGTCTTTATATAGAACTAGCTATAAATTCTTCTATAACGTAGTTACTTATATTTTATTTCTTTTAACTATTCTAAAACGTAGTTACTCTTACTTCTCTTTAGCTTTCTACTCTGCGCTCTTTTACTCTTAACTTTATTATACCTCTCTAACCTTTTTAGCTAGTTAATAAAGTTATTATAGAGGTACTCTAAGTTGCGTTTAATTATCTTATAGCTCTTCTAGATCTAAGCTTATATAATATTCTTACTACTCTCTACTATATCTACGTACTAAGCTATAAGTTCTAGTAGCTTCTAATTATAAAAATTATTACTCTATAATAGCTATAGTCTCTAGTTTACTATTGCGCCTTTATAAATATTCTCTAACTTATAGTTACTTCTGTAGTTGCTTTTATCTGCTAGACTATTAGTAAAGAAGTTAGTATAGTCTTTATTATTAGATATTATTAGTAACTATTTTTAACTATAGGTAATTATAAGTTATTATAATAAATGTAGTTTATAAGAGTACGTAGCGCAGTGTTATAGTGTAGGTAGAGAGATTATTAGATATAGTAAAAATGTTTTTATCTAGGCAAACGTAAGCGCAACAGTTCTAGCCGCTACTAGTAAGTAGTAATAATAAAAGCTTAGCGCCTACCTACTTATATAAGCGTTTTTAATTAGTATACTATTAAGATAACGCACGTAATAGATTAAAATAGAGATAATTAGTATAGTATAGTAGTTACACGTAAGGCTCTTATTAATAGATAATATAGATCTACGTAGTGTAGGTATTACATATAAACCTCTTAGTATTAAAATATTAGTAAGTACGTATTAACTTTACCTATAGTATTAGAAGCGCAGCTACGTTAAAGATAGTACAGCACTATTAGATCTAGTGTTTAGTATAGTTACGTATTGTTTACACTTAGGTATTAAGTTAATTAGCTCTATAGTAAAGGTAGATACTTAGAATAGTTATATACTATAGAGTATTATACTATAGTATTTTATTAAGTGTTCTACTAGCTATAAAGGTAGTCTATCTATTTTACACTAGTTGCGCTCTAGTTACTTAACTAGTGTATAGTTCTAGGCTTAATATTACTATAGCTAACTTACTATACTACTAGAAAACGTAGATATAGTAGTACTATATATACTTAGTTCTTATACTAGTAGAGTAGCTTAGTCTAATCTTAATATTAGGTAGATAATGTATTAGCTTAGATATTTACTATATTGCGTACTTTATCTACCTATTCTACTCTACATAATCTATCTATTATTATAGTAGAAAAAACTACTCTACTACCTTTATAGTATATCTTATTTATACTACCTAGTTATAGTTATTCTAACGCTACTATATAGAGAGGTTATATAATTATATTAGTTATTACTATACGTAGTATAAGAATGTAATTATTAAAAGTATTATTAAACTTTAAGTAGTTTGTAATTATAGAATATTGCACTCTCTTAGTATAGTCTTTCTCTTCTCTCTTTAATTCTCTAGTTGTTTTAGTTCTTATTAAATTATAGGCCTAATATATAGCTTATACTTATCTTAGCCTATCTATAATACTTACTATAGTAAGAGCGCTCTAGCTTATTAACGCTAAGCTAGATAGAGAAAGCTTAGCTTTTATTAAACTTAGTCTTATAGAAAAGTATATACTAGTTAAAGATAGTAGTTTAAGGTAGAGAGGTGTATTTTAAGTAGTAATTATAATGCTAATAGTGTAGATGTAGGTAGTAGCGCAGAGTTTCTTAACCTATTCTAGTAGATAGAGTTAAGATAGGTTTAATTAGCGTAGGTAGTAGTTAGCTCTACGCTTAGAGCCTTAGTCTATTTTTATTAGAAGCTCTTAGAGGTGTATAGTACTTAATAGTACTATACTATTTCTAACTAACCTTCTGCGTATTTCTAATAAGTCTAAACCTATTATTTTAATATTATTTAGCGCACAGAGTAAATATATTTTATAGTATAATCTATATTTATAGTATAGCTATTATATAGTCTATACTAATAAATGTAAGCCTTATACCTAGGTTTAGCGCTTATTCTTTTGTTGTATATACCTATTTTTACTTTACTATACCTATAGCTTCTATAATGTGCCTCTTCTTTACTTCTAGCCTATTATTATTAGGTTATATACTAGAGCTTACTAGCAAATTACTCTCTCTACTATAAATAAGTTTCTTATAGTATAGAATAATACTGCACTATTCTTAGTATAGTTCTATACTAGTAAATAAACTTAAAGTGTTAAGATAACGTAATTCCTAGAAGGCTAAGTAATAGTTCTACTTAAGTAATATACATCTATATCTTCGCGGCTAGGCCTATTAGTTAAAATATAAATAGCTAGTAATTATAACTTATTAACTATTATAATATAATATACTAGCACCTGTGTAGCTACGTGTAAATATACTATTATTATTACTATAATAGTTAATATAAGTGTTAAACGCGTAGTATATAGAAATCTAATCTATTATTATATTCTATATAAAGTCTTCGTGCCTAACTATCTATACTAACTATACTCTTTTATACCTTAGTTTCTATAGGTAGTAGACTGTCTAGCTAGTATAGAATATCTATATTACCTTTCTAATTTACCTACTTACTAGTTATAGTGTTATTAGTAGAGTTAGTAGTACCTTTTTATAGTAAGCTTCTTATATCTATCTTAAAACTCTAGCGCTAAAGTACTTCTACTTCTAGTTTACTTTCTAGCGTAAATAGAATATACGTATAGTAGGCTACTACTAGCTAGCTAATATAATAGATCTAAAATAATACCTAGTTCTACTTTGCCTATCTATCTTATAGCTCTAATACTATAAGAGTTAATACTTTAGTTAGCGTAATTACCTCTATAAAGGCTATTAATATAATAAGAATTCTAGAGCTGTTAGAGTCTCTCTATTTCTTCTAGTAAGAATCTAGTTACTATAAGATTATTCTATCTAGAAATATAACTATATTTATATTTCTATATTTTCTTTAAAGCGCTAGTGCTATAACTAACTAATACACTAGCTTATACAACGCAATAATAATCTTTAAGAGTAGAGTTAATAGCTAACTCTTTTCTTTAGCTTATAGGTTTAGATAAGTTCTAGATAGAGCTTTATTAATAATATAGATTACTATATTAAGCTTTAAGCTTATAGCTGTAGCCTACTTAATAAAATTTCTCTAGTGCGTTGTATCTAGTCTAAATATCTCTAGATATACTAAGTTGCCTACTATAAATTTGTTTAAAACGTTAACGTTAATATTATTATACTCTACTTACTAGATATATAAGTTAGCTTTAAGCTGCGCTAGGTCTAGTAGACTTATAACTGCCTATATCTCTAAGCGTAATAAGTAGATTAGTAGAGCGTTATCTATTATTAAATATAGTTAGTGCTAGCTACGCTGTTTTATATTATTAAGAATATTCTTAAAGCTAAAAGTTAGGCATAGCCTTAGTACTACCTAGAAGGCTCTAGGCAAGAAGGAAATATACTTTCTCTATAGGTTTTAGGTTACTAAAGTTCTCTATAGTATAAATTCTTCTACTAGTACTATACTATTAGATATAAGTAGCTTATATATATCTTCTTTTTAGATATCTACTATACCTCTCTTCTTTACTATCTTTAATAACTATAACTACTTTTTTTCTATATAGTTACTACCTAATACTTTTTTATAACTCTTACTCTTTAATCTACTAATACTATAGAAGATCTTAGTCTTAAATCTTATTTTCTTAACTTTAGTATTATTTATACTTACTATTTTTTAATTTTTAAGCCTCTAAAGTGCCTTAGTAATAAATATTAGGTATTCTATAAAGCTATTCTTAAATAGCGTTCTAGATAATATCTATAACTTTTATTAGTATGTCTAGTTAACGCGCATGCTATTATAGAGTTAATTAAATATTATACTAAAGTTTTTTAAGTTATAGAACTTATTAAAAATAGTATAACTCTATACTATTGCCTAGCGTTCTACTTATATAACGTAGCTTATAGGTATTATTACTTCTCTAAAGGTTATATAGTAAGTTATAGTTATATTTACCTTTCTAAAGAGAACTAATATATGCTTATTAACTAAGCCTTTAGAGTAAATAATAATAAATCTACCTAAAGTGTAGAAGAGGTATTATATTATTGCGTACTTATAGTTGTCTACCTTACTAGCCTAGTTAATAACTTCTCTTATTAGTTTACTATAAACTTTATAGTTATATGTATTATTTTATAAGTTATATTACGCTAGATAGTTAGTAACGTAAACCTTTTTTTAGGCTTCTATCTACTTTACTTTCTTAAGTTTTAGTAAGTACGCTGCCTTAATAGAAAAACTATACACTATAACCTAAAGCGCTATATTTAGGTTACTCTTTATCTACTTTAATACTAATAGCTCTATTTTATTAAACTTAGTAGTCTAGGCTTTAATTACCTAACTTACTCTACTAATAATTATAGAGGTAAGGCGCAGTATCTTCTTATATAGTTTAGACGTAGAGTTGTATATATAAGTAGTAGAAAATTTATCTTATAATAAATAGGTTCTTATAGTATTACTATTATTATTTATCTAATAAAGGTAGCCTATAGAGTTTGTTTTTATATTATAGTATATAAGAAAGTAGATATAGCTAAGAAGTATTAATCTCTATATAACTCTTGTCTTGCCGCAGCCTATTATACTAGTAAATATACTTCTATTATAGTTGCCTAACTCTTACTTATATAGTAGGTAGACTTTAACTAGCTAATATAGAAACTAGAAGTAGTCTATACCTTATATAGATAGTAAACGTGTAGGCTCTCTGCCTTTAAACGTATCTAGTTTAAATCTAAAGAACTTCTTAGTCTTTAACTAGTCTTATATATAATAGTATTCTATAGCTACTAATTTTATAGCGCTTATAGTATCTTTTATTTTAAATATCTAGTTAGCTTTATTCTAAATAGTACTGCGCTATTACGTACTATAGATAGAATTGTTATAGATTCTAGTCTTTCTTCTCTTAATCTTCTTACTTCTTTCTTACTTCTTCTATCTCTTTCTTATTATTAGGTATACCTAGATTCGCGTTTAACGCGCTTAATATATTAGCGCATATAGCCTTTATAGCTTATTTAAACACTAATAGTATTATAGCTAGTTAAGGTATAGCTTCTATACTCTTAGAAGTATTAGAGTATTATACTTTTAGGTCTATAAACAAAGTATCTAAATTATCTAATAAGGTATCTAAATTTTTAGATAAAGTAAGTAGTAGAAGTAGAGTATTTCTTTAGGTGCGTTTCTGTCGCTTTCTTATAATAGGTAATAAGCCTAATAAGTTAGACTAATTAGATAGCTCTTCTAGATTTGTTAGTATCTTACGCTTAGAGTGTTTAGGTTAGGTCTCTTTTAATAGAGAGCGTAGAGGTGTAGACTTCTTTATAGGTTTAGCTTTTTTACAGTATAATTAGATTATCTTAGAAGTCTAGAAGTTAACTTTAAGCTATTAGTATATAATATATATAGTATAATATTATTACTATAACTATACCTTTTAATTACTAGTCTCTAAATAGCTATATAATATTAAATATTATAGCTAGCGCTATTACGCTATATAACTAAAACTTTATAACTATAGTAAGATTATTATTATCTATAATAATAATAGTAGCGTTCTTAGTATAATCTAATATCTTAGTCTTATCTAGCTTATACCTAAGTTTGTACTTTAGCCTTAATATCTTTTCTTAGAGTCTTTTAAAAAATAAATACTTTAGTAGTAGCTTAAGTTTTTAAATTATACCTTAATCTAGTCTTAACGCAATATCTTACTTAATAATATCTATTAGTTAGAACTATACTAGTATAATATTCTTATTATGCTTATAAATTTCTATAGTTATATTACTAATATTAACCTAGTAGTGTAGAAAATAAGGTTATATATCTAGCTGCAAGAACCTAGAGGCTTTTACTAATAATGCTAATAGAGCCTAAGTGTACTGCGTAGTGCTTAGTAAGCAACTAGTAAAGACTATATTAGAGAGAGGTGCGTTTTTATCTCTATTAACAACTTTAGTCTTACTATCTACTTTTCTCTACTTATATATAACTTTAAGTATAGAACACTAAATAGATATTATAGCCTTTAGGTAGAAAGTATTATTAATTTAGATATCTTAGATTTGTATAAATATAGTGTCTTTTATCTATACTAAAATATTATTACTCTTATTTAACTTAAGCTTACTGCTTTAGCGCTTCTTATTCTAGATATTATTATATCTACTAGTATACTTAAGCTAAGTAATTAAATTATTGCGTAAATACTCTATATTGTAGGTATCTAGATTATAGCTAGTTTAAATTTAGGTATATATTAGGTTACCTCTACTTATAGCTTTCTTATACTATTCTAAGTTCTTTAGTACTACCTACTTACTAGAGTTCTTAAGCTATAATAGCTATAGCTCTTAGTTATTAAGCGCTTTTACCTTATTAAGATTTCGCGCGCTATAGTTATCATTATAGTTACTTCTATTCTCTAGTTCTATAGTAAGGTTACTATTATTATATTTATTAGAAGATATCTTTGCGCTACTATTATATACTATAGGTAACTATATTATAGTAGCGGAAGCGTTGCTTATAAGTAGAGATAGATAAGTTAGTAGTATATAGTAGTAAGT
This sequence comes from Alternaria ventricosa, assembly GCF_023758065.1. Classification (NCBI taxonomy): domain Eukaryota; kingdom Fungi; phylum Ascomycota; class Dothideomycetes; order Pleosporales; family Pleosporaceae; genus Alternaria; species Alternaria ventricosa. Next base: position 116,161 of record NW_026055709.1, read on the forward strand.
AGTTAGGTTAGAAAAACTCTTCTTATCTAGGTAAACGCGCACTTAATAGTACTACGTACACTACCTATAAGTAGTAAAGATAAAATACGCGCGCGCTTGTTATAATTATAGGCTATTATTAGTAGTTAGCTATTAAATTAATATATGCTATAGACTCTTTTAATACCTATAGTATAATATAGTACTACGTAAGTAGCGTTTACAAAAAGATATAGTAGGCCTACATAGTATAAGCGTGCCTTTTATAAATATAAGAATATAGTAGTTATTATAGAGCGCGTAGTTACGCTAAGTAACTTAGAGGTAAAGCTTAGTTAAGAATAGTATAGTACTATTTAAGTTGTAAGGTTACTATATAGTAATATAAGTTACATTCGCAGAATATAGTTAGCTAGCTTAATAGTAAAGATAACAACTCTAAAAATTAATATACTATATAATACTATAAAAAGATATATATAAGTGTATTCTTTAAGATAAAAATATTAGTAGCGTACGTTAATCTAAAGGTACTCTAATTAGTTATATTATACCTTCTTTAGCGCGCAATCTTTATATATTTAAATTAACATTAACGCTAAGTAGAGTAGAAGAAAGGTTTATATTACTACATATATAGGTATACCTATAACTATAGGTTAGAGATAGAGAGAAAGAGAAGAATAGAGAGAGAAAGTAGTATAGTTTACCTAGGCGTCTATAATATTATAATATAGAAATAGGCTATAGATTATATACTATAAAGCTAGCGCTGTTATATACAAAATAGATAAATTTATTCTAATATATTCTAATATTACTATAATCTCTGTTTAAGTAATGTAAGCTATTAAAGTAAATATATAATATAGTTTAACTTCTATATAGATAACTACTTATACTCTTAGCTCTCTTATACTTATATAATACCTAGGTATATAAAGCCTTAAACCTAGGTATTCTCTATCTATAATAGCCTAATATAGTACTACTATTTAGTATACTAGTTCTTTGCTAGTCTAGTAATAATAACTAGTTCTTAACTATAATACCTACTTTTCTTAGTAGGTAGATAATAAAGTTATATATAAAGTTACTATTTTTTTTTTACTTCTAAGTTTAAAATATAACTCTTACTATTGTTTTTTATACTACAAAGCATTCTAAGTAGTAGAATAGTCTAGTTTTTAGCTATAGATTTTTAATATACTATTACTACTATCTTAGTCTCTTTATTGCAACTTTTCTAGAGTTATAGCTACTTAGCTTTATCTAGTTTTATAGCCTTACACTCTTAGGTAGCTTATAGACTCTAGAGACTCTAGAATTAAGTACTACTTTAATTCTAAGTGTTCTAGTAAAGCCTAAGAGTTTTACTCTACTTTATATACTCTTTTCTAGCTAAAAGCGTAGTTATAAGAGCTTTATTTTTAGCGTAAAGTAGCTTATTTTAAGTCTATAGTCTATAAAGTGCAACTCTAAGACGTTTAGCTTTAGAACTTATTCTTTCTACTACTATAACAGCCTAAATTTTTTAGAGCTTATTCTAGCTATTACTATTACTATTATCTCTAATTTTTAGACTTCTATCTTATTACAAAGTAGTAGAGTTAAGACGCTTTAGTACAACTTCTATATCTATTAGCTATACTCTAGTAGCTTTAAAGCTCTATATAATAAGATTCTACCTTATTATAGTACTCTAAGTAGCCTAAAAAAAATAACAAAGAAGTTCTATTTTATTAATCTTATTAGCTCTAGTAATTACTAGAGATAGTAATTAAGTTCTAAAGAGTAGTAACTTACTAGAGGCGTAAAGATAACAATATTAAGTAGCTAGAGACTATAGGTTACGTGTAGAGAAAATACTAATAGTAAGATTTAGTAGTAGTTATAATACTCTATAAATTCGCGTGTTACGTAGTTACTATAGCTGTTAAAAATAAGAAGAAGGTAATCTTAAGCTACTCTCTCTCTTATTTCGCGATTAAATATATTCTAAGGCTAGAATAATTTAATCTTATTATTAGTCTAGCCTAAAGCTAAATTTAAGAAGAAAACCTAGTGTTTCTAGGTCTTTATAGCGTCTACCTAGCCTAATTAAATTCTAAAAACGCTCTAGTATATTAGAGCTAGTAATAGTGCCTTTCTAGAAGTGCACACGTAAGCTAATAGCGTAATCTATTCTCTATTACTATTCTAGATAGTTGTTTAGGCTTCTTTTAATAACTAAAGTACCTTAGTAAAGACTCTTTTTAATAGTTTCGCGACGCTAACAAAGAAGCTCTTCTTATCTATATTATAGATATTTTCTAGCTAAATCTTATAGTATTTTATTCTTAAATATAGTATCTTAAAGTAGAGCTTATACTTAAATAGAGAGTCTACTAGGTATTATTATTAGTTAATTTAGGCGCTCTATTTAAGTGTAATTATATTCTTATAATAGTAAAGAAACTACGTAACCTAGCTCTAAGAAACTGCGCATTTTCTAATTAAACTAGTAAAATCTTATACTATCTTCTGTGTTAGTAGTAATACTTTTCTTATATATTTTTAATATATATAATAAGTTTCTACTCTTATTATAGGCTAAGAGAGTGTTAAGTAAGCGCAGCGTCTATATTTAGGCGTGTTTTTATCTAATACTACTGTAATAACGTTGTTTAGTTATAACTCTACTGTTTTGTAACTTTACAATAGCTAAAAGATACACTATTTTCGCGTAATTTAATATCTTTAATTACTTTCTAAATTAAGTCTATATTTGTAGAGTTATTATGCGTTAAAGGTTAGAATAGTTAGAGTATTTTAATATTTAGAGTAGCTTATTAGCTAAACTAGCTTACCTAGTGCCTAATTACTATAGTAGAAGAAGCGCTAGTAACTTCTAAGTAGACTCTAAACTATGCCTTACTATCTCTAATAATACTAATACGCTGTACTAGCTATGCATATATAGCTATTTATACTTATAACATTATTATATTAAGTAGAGTAAGTATAGGTTTAGTAGACTATATATATATTTATATTATAACTACTGTATTAATAGTTAGATTAGATACCTCTCTATTTCTATACTAGGCTTCTATTCTAATCTAATAGTAGTTTTATAGCTATTATTCTATCTATAATATACTATTTCTATACTAGAGATCTATTATTATTAGTTTAGTTTCTATTAATAGCTGTTGTCTTAGTAGCTCTTTAAGTAGCTAATGTCTTACCTCTAGCTTAGGTTATTCTCTAACCTTAGCTAGTTCTACTTATATAGTATAACGTTATAGATTATTAGTAGTAAAGTCTTAACTTTAGTAGTCTAGGCTTTATATTTAAGAGTTAATATCTCTTTATTACGTCTAGCGTTAGCTAGAGATCTGTTTTAATATCTATATAGAGCTACACCTACTATAGATACGCGTAATAGTTATATAAGAGGTATTATTAGCACGCTAAGTGTATAGAATAATATATTATAGTAAACTTAATATATAATAGAATACGTTTATAACTTAGAAAACTAAGTTATAACTCTTATAAGTTACTTTATAGAGCTTAGTAAAGTTAAAGAGTAGTATAGTTCTATTTGCGTTATAGTAGGTAGTGCAATCTCTCTACCTAACCTAGTTAGAACTAAAGGCGTAGAAGAACATTCTTAGTATAGTATTAATGTAGAAGTAGTATATAAACTACTAGCTCTATTATTATAGAGGTTAGAGATAGATAATAGTAGTAGAGAAGGCTTATAGCGCTGTAATAGTAGAAGTATTAATAAATTTAAGAAATTAACGCCTAGTTTAACTTATTAAGTTTAGGCCTCTTTTCTCTATATATTACTATTATTTACTATATAGTTTTCTTTACTACTACTATACTATTAGTATATAGATGTAGCACTAATCTTCTACTTAGTACTTAGGTATAATTTAATTATTCTAATAAACGTTATTCTAGTAACGCTACTTAATTTAGTATATTAATACTATTATTACAAGAATAACACGTTTAGCGTTACTTATCTTATACTATAACCTTTTGTATATAGAATAGAAGACGTTTTCTATTTTATTTATATAATATTAGTGTAATAGTTAAGTATTACGCGTAAAGTTTATATTCTTATTACCTAGCGCTATACTTTTAAAAGAGCTATTTAGGCGCATCTTTACATAGACGTTATATACTATAGTAGACTACTACTAAGATATTTAAACGTTTAATATAGTTAATATAGTAAGATAGATAAGATTAGTTATAGTTAGATACTAGTACTATACGTAACTATAAGTAATAGAGCTGTATAGTTATAGCTAATAGCTATATAATTATACTAATTTTAATAAGTCTTCTAAGATTCTAGTTTCTACCTAAGATACTAATAGTTATAGATAACTTTAGAGTAGTCTAGTATAGCTACTCTATATACTACTAGTGCAGGTACCTAATCTTAGCGTCTATCTTTAGGTAGCTATCTACGTCTATAGTATAAGACTTATCTCTTAGCTAGGCTCTAAACTTATATAGGCAAGTATTTACTCTATAATAAGTGTTTGCTACCTATCTAAGAGATAATACGTTTAACCTATAAGTAATTAGACAAATTAGACTATTCTAAAATACTACTAACTACTTACTAGATATAAGTTTATAATAATAGTACGCTTAGACTAAGAGTGTAGTAATATATATAAGTAATAAGTAGTAAGTTATCTTATTATAGTTAACGTTGCATTTACGTCTATACAAATTCTACGCCTTTCTATAATAATAATAATATCTTAGACTATAATTAACGTTATTTTAATACTCTTACTAATATAAGCGCTGCCTATTCTATTTCTACGTTAACCTTTTATACTGTTTTAGGTATATTTACATTATGTCTTACTTAGATTAGAACTAGTACTATTATCTTTATAATTATTATAGCTCTAGAACCTATTTAACTATAAACTAGAGGTTAGATTATAAGAGAATAGTTACGCTCTAGCTTTGTTTAATAATACTAGTAAGTTAATATACTAATACTTTTGCTATTAGCGTTAACTATATTATAGTAATCTACGTACGCTTAATACTACTATAAACCTACCTTTCTTATTGCTGTTTATTTCTATTACAGCGCTCTCTTTGCTAACTATAGAGAAAGAAGATAAGTCTAGTAATACTAAGAGCGAATTAAGTAGTATTAAAGATAAAGATAATAAAGAGAAATGCGCGCCTATAATGCGTATATATTTTAGTGCTATATTATATATAGGTTAAGAGATAGAGGCTACGTATACTATTTATTAGATTAAGACGCTAAGGTAGTAGTATTAGTAGCTGCTACTATATTATAAGTATAGTTACAGCTATAATACCTAAGATTCTAACTAATATAAATAATTAAGTTCTCTTATTAGGCGTATAGGTAGAACTAGTTTAGCTATTAGCTTTAAAAGTGCCTTTTTCTGTTTACTTAGATATAAGAGATAGAGTGTAACTACTAGTTAGACTATTAACTACGCTTAACGTTAGTACTATAGATTAAACTTATTAAATTAATACTTATGTAGCCTTCTTCTTCTACTATATTAGGCGCATAATTTATTTATCTTACTTTATATCTACGCGTATTTACTATATATATAAATAATAGTGTATAGACTATTAATACCTACTAGATAATTAGCGTTAAAATAAGAACTATATAATAGACTAATATAAAGAGTTATTAACTATATATAACTATGTTAAGAAATTAGTATAGAATGTTATAGTTTAAGCTTATAACTTAGGTGTAGACATTTATAATACCTAACTACTTATTCTAATAAGTCTTGTATACTAGTTATATTATATACTAGCTGCTGCTATTGTACGTAAGACTACTAAAGGTACTATAGTACTCTTCTCTCGCGGTTTCTAGTATAAATAGAGGTTAATAAGATTAAGTTTACCTAGCTATATATATACTACTCTCTAACTTATAGTAATTCTCTATTGTTTTCTATCTAAAGTTTAGTGCGTTATTAGCTATACTTATTATAATAGCGTTAGTAGCTTTTAAAAACTTACTAGTACTATTACTAGCCTCTAATTATATATAATTTTTCTACTTTCTTAGATATTATTTATAGTAACTAAGGCGTTAATATCCGCGATAGAGGAGAAGAAGAGAAGAAGGTAGTATATAAAGTAGCGAGCTCTAAAGTAAACGTAGTAGTAATTATAGCTAGCTATAAACTTAGTTAATTATTCTACTTAGTTTATTGTATATAAAGTATTAGAGCTAGTTAATATTAAACTTAGCGCTATGCTTAATAAGAAGTAAAGTAGCTTAAGAGGTAGTAAGCTTAAGAGTAACTATTGTAGTGTTTATAGCTATACTATATTAATATAAGTGTGTAATAGTATAAGCGTAATATAGAAGGTAGTAAGCTTAGAGGTAAGTATTATAATAGTTATAGCTACAGCGCTAGTAGTAAGGTATAAAGTAGAGAGTAGCGTAAGAGGTAGAGCGCTTATAGGTAGCTATTATAATAGTTATAGTTACAGCGCTAAGAGTAGCGTAGAAAAAGAGAGTGCGCTTAGTGTAACTATAGTAGTAGTAGTAGCTAGTATATTATTGTTTGCGTATAGATAATAGTCTTATTAGACCTGCGCATATTAGAATTAATAGTATAATATAGTAGTTAATAGCACGCTATTATCTTGCAGCTATACTATATTCTATATCTATCTTTACTAAGCTAGCCGCGTTAATAGGTGCTAACACTAGATATTTTAGTTACTACGTTGTAGGCTATATCTCTTTAAAATTATAAAGTAGTGCTTATAAGAGTTAGGTTATTTATACTAGTTAAGAGAAATAATTAACTATAAAGTAGAGTAGTTAAGCTGTGTGCTATAGTAGTTAATAGTACTTAATAGTCTAGGCCTATTACTGTAGTATCTTATAAGTGTTAAGACTTTACTATATTAACGTCTATAAGTTTATATAGCACTAGCTTAGTGTATAGACTATTCTATTAAGTACCTCTAGCTCTAGAGAGCTACACATATAAGTAACTTTACTATACCTCTACTATATTAATTCTATTAATACTACGCTGCTGTAAATACGCATCTATACTATTAAAACTAATATTATTTATATCTTTAGGCTACTATAGTTACGCGCCTCTATAAGTAGACTAGCCTATTATTACTCTAGTAGTAAGGCATCGCGCTCTTACTAAAGTAGTAAGAGAAAGAATATAACACCTACTAAGCCTATATATCTAATTTAATTAGAACTAGACTACTATATACTTACTATATTTAGTAGCACAGTACGCGCAATACCTTTTCTACCTTATCTAGTTTCTTCTATATATATTACACTTATTAGTAGTAAATATATAGGCTTCTTAACGTTACGCGCTATTTATAGCTACTACGTTCTCTACTAAAGATAGTATATAGTATATTATAATAAGTGCGCACACGCCTACGCTAAGTAAGTAATAGTAATTAACGTCTAGATAGATAACTAAGTGCGCGTAAACTAATAGTTATAAAGAATATTATTATAAGTAAGACTCTGCTTACTAGTTTTCTAGTTAATAGAACTAAGCCTTTAGCTGCTACCTTTATTAGCTCTACTACTTCTAATAAGGTATATTATATTATACATAATACCTCTTACCTACTAATAGAAGTAGTTTAACTATAATATTAGAGTTTCTATACTCTAAATAAGGCAGTCTATTTAATTAGTCTAGAGATATTTTACTATCTATAAAAAATATCTACTCTTTACTTAACTTTCTTAGAAAAGATAAACCTATTTAATATAGTATAAGATAACTACCTTATCTTTCTTAAGAAGGTTAAGTAGTTTATATACCTAGAGATATTTTACTATCTATAAAAAATATCTACTCTTTACTTAATCTTCTTAGAAAAGATAAACCTATTTAATATAGTATAAGATAACTACCTAATCTTTCTTAAGAAGGTTAAGCAGTTTACATAGGCGTAAATTATAGTAGAATACTACTATAATAAGTTGTATTACTATCTATAAAAAATACTAGCTCTATTAACTCTAATAAGTTTACGCCTATTATTACTTTTCTATAGAATAAAGCCTGTAACTATCTAGATAAGATCTTTAATATCTATAATACGTAGCGCTAGCTATTATTTAAAGAGACTAACTCTAATGTAGACTTTATCTCTATACCTAGTATAAACTAGCGTAGAACTAGTAATACACTCTACGCGTAAGTTAAAGCTATCTATACCTAAGTAGGTAACTTTTATTTAATTAATAGACCTTGCTATATACAAAAAATATCTATTCTTAATAGTAAGACTCTACTCTAATAACGCAACTAATTAATAACTCTAAGCTCTTTACTATAATCTTAAGACTAAATAAGAGAACTTATTAAAGATAAACTTAGACAGAGACAGGCTAGGCGTTAAACTTAATAATATTACTATAAGAAAAGACTAGCTAACTAGAGAGCTTTAGATTAAGAAATAACTAAAGAGAGATAAGAAGGCTAAATATAAGCGTATACTAGAAGATATTATAAACACTAAGCTAACTTTAGGTTCTACTAATAACTTCTTAGTCTATAAAAATAAACACCTTTAAGTAGAAAATAAGAGCCTCTAAGCCTCTACTACTTATAAGTTTACGTTTATATCTTTATAGGTACTCTAGGCGCTAGTATATTTTTTTATCTTTACTCTAGAATTCTTCTAAGCCTTTTAGTCTATCTTCTCTTTTCTCTATAAGCGTCTTAGAATAGTTGTAAAGACTACTCTTTTTAGAAGTAGATACTTAAACTTAAAAGATTACTCTTTTCTAGGCCTAGTTATTACTATCTACGCTATTAGTAAGTATAAGCCTACTTATCTATCTATTTCTACTTCTATACTTAACCTTAGTGTATTTAAGCTGTAAAATAATGCGCGCGTATATTGCATCTAGAGTTCTAATAATAATATATACAGCCTTACTTATAGCTAGAGTAATACTCTAGATATAGAAGGCTAATCTCTATCTAGTTCTTATAGTAATAGCTATTATAGCTAAAATAATAAGCGTATACAACCTATTAAGTGTCTAGTTAAGAGCTTATAGAAGCCTATAGCAGAGATAGAGGTTATTAATATTAATTACTATAGTCTAGATAAGAAGCGCGTTATTACTTAGCTACTTTTATAGAATAGGCTAATATTACTATAGCTACTTCTACTAGTAGTAATTATAAAGTAGCTACTACTGCTACTAAAGTTATAAAGAAACGCAAGACTACTAGCAAAGTCTCTAACGTTACTAAATATTACGCTAGAGACCTTACCTCTCTCTCTATTAGCTACTAGTAGGTTAAGGCTAAGAAGTTAGATACTAAGAAGTAAGTCTAGGTTAGTAAGAAAAATACTAATAGCTCTACTAAGAAGCGCATTTCTACTAAGAAATTAAATAACGCCTTACGTAGACGTCTAATAACAGTGTAGAATATATAGTAAATTAAACTCTTATTATTTTAGATTATAATATATTAAACTACTTATCTTCTACTTTTATTTAATATAGTAAGAGTATATTTCTTATATTATCTATATTGTGTATAGTAGTATACATAGCTGCGTAGGTAAATCTTATAGTAGTTATATTATAAAATATATATTAAAGGTGTATTATTATATATATTTTAGTTATTAAGTATATAGCTAGGTATAGTATATATAAACTTTTAGAGAGGCGTATAGGTTACTATTAAGTATTTATTCTAGTTTTAGCTCTTTATAAATACTTATAAAAAGTAATACTTTAATAGAGTTTATACGTAGAATAGTAGAAAACGTTTCTATCTAAGAGCTACAAATTCTCTACTCTAGGCTGCTTAGTGTACTCTCTTCTAATTATCTAAATAAAAAAACCCTTAGTTTCTATCTATAGCTTTTTAGCTCTTATATAAAAATAAATATAATACTAACTTAAATTATGTAATAGAGAGAAGGCTCTAAAGTTACTATATATAAAAAATATATCTACAGCCTCTCTTCTACCTATCTATAAAGATAGTTTCTTTTTACTAGTATTTAATTCTCTTAAGTAGTAGTATCTCTAACGTATTTTTTTTATTGCTATTATATATATACGTACTCTATAATAGTTATACAAACTATAGACTAGTATTAGATTACTAATTAGATATAGTTAATTTGTGCTATAAATAGAGAGAAAGAAAGCTAGATATAGGTTATTAGCGCGTATAATATTTAGAACTATACTAACTCTAGTATATAAATAGTTAGACCTTAGTAAACCTATAGACGTACTACTTTTAATCTTATAGAGTTACGTTTTAGCTCTAAAGAAGAGAGGCGAGAGGCCTTAGTAATCTAATAAAGTTAGGCTTAGCTATACGTTATAGTAGCTAATAATACATAACTATACTTAATAGTAACTAATATTATATAACTATTATTTACTGTAGCTAAGTAACCTATATAAACCTATTAATAACGTAGTATAATCTACTTAGCTATTATACACTACTAACTCTCTAAATACTCTACTATTAAGTAATCTAGAGTATTTAGAGTTATAACTAATAGATATAATTATATAGTAGCGTAACTATAAATTATTCTTATAGTTAAGTTAATCTCTCTACTACTATACACGTTTTCTCTATATATATAAAATACATAATAACTAATTTATATCTAGCTAAGAACTAGAATATAGAATCTTTGCTTCTAGATAGCGTTAGAATTAGCCTAAGAATAGTAGTAATAGAGCACTAGCGCATTCTCTCTTTCTCTCTTCTACTCTAACCTTTCTCTTTATTATATAAAAAAACAAGAAGCTATAGAGATATAGGCTTAGTATTCTCTTATTCTAAAAACTAGAAGCTCTTTACAACATATATATATAGCATTACTAGCTAGCTTATATAGTATATCTAGTATATAGTTTTAAATACGCTAACTATTAAGAGAGGTAATAATAGCTCTACCCGCAAGAGAAGGCTTATATAGCGTTCTAGTTTGTATTTTAGTATTACTATAGGCAGCTCTAGAGAGCTAATAAGTTAGAAAGTTAAGTTATAGTCTAGTTATAGGCTAATATATGCTAGTTTAGTAAGATTCTCTATACTACGTTAGGTTTAGGCTATAGTCTAGCTAGTTAAGAATATACAGAGTATAGCTATAGCCTAATTACGCTACTATATATCTATTATAGCTAACACTATAAACGTAGTAGTAAGCCTTGTCTACGTTGCTCTACGTGTATAATAGGTATATATACTTAAAGTTACTATTATAGAAGTGTAATCTAGGTTAATAGACTAGTTACTTACGTTAATATAGTTATTACTTTACTCTATTCTATTTCTATATAGTAGCACTAATACTTTATATACCTCTAATTAATAACGCTCTACTATTTTCTCTACTACCTGTACCTGCGCCTTTGTTGCTCTATATACCTAATATACTTTAGTCTAATAATATTATAATAGAGAATAAAACACTAGTTAGGTCTATATATAGTCTAAAGATAGAATTAATACCTATTAAACTTAGAGATATTCTAAGTAACGCTAGAAGCTGTGCTCGCGCAGTTAGCAAACATAACACTAATTAGCTACTAGTAGATAGGCCTAATACACGTATAGATACTATAGATATAATAGAATTATAAGTTACTTATAATATTAAGCTTGCTGTAGTACGTAAGGCCTTTATTAGAGAGCTTTAGTAAAAGAACTAAGTATAAGTATATTAGAAAAGACTTATAGATAAAGCTTAACATTAATTCTTACTAGAGAAAACTTAATAACTAGCTATAGAGACTAAACTTATAAACGTGTTAAGTAAGCTCTATTAGCTTAAGATATAACTCTAATAACTTTACTCTAAGTAACTATTAAAGAAGCTATGCCTGTAAAACGCTTATATTATCTCTTACCTATATATAACTATATTATCTTTATTCTACTAAAATATCTAGAGCTTTAATATATAAGCTATACGCTTTTCTCTTATTTTAAAAGAGCTAGGTACACTACTTATATATGCGCGTAACTTTAGTAGTTAAATAATAAAGTACCTTTATATGCGACATTAATATCTCTAACTACTAGAGAGGTTAGTAGGCTATATATATAGTATTGTTAGTAGTTTTATATACTAAAATAATAGTAGAATGTATATAATTCTACGTAACACTAAAAACATAAGAGCTATATCTTTTATAGAGGTATAGTACTATATTTTTTATACTATTATAGTTTTTAGTTTATATATTAGAAGGCTAGTGTATAGAGAAGCAATGCGAAGCTAATAGAGTACTAGAAGAGTTTATTTATACTAAGTTCTAGGTTTAACTAGCGTATAATTAACTCTGTTATAGCTTATTATAATATATTAGCCTTAATTTAAATACAAGCATCTTCTATTCTAAAGGTTCTACTCTCTGCGCACAACTATCTTTAACTATTTTAATAGTACACTTTTAGAATATAGTGTTATATATATACTTATAATCTTATTAATTTAGGTATTTTATTTTAGAAGACTAGTGTATAGAGAAGTAGTGTAAAGTAGATAGAGTGCTAGAAGAGTTTATTTATACTCTATTCTAGTGTTAATTAGCGTATAGTTAACTCTGTCTTAGCTTATTATAATATATAATAGTACGCTTTTTAAATATAGTGTTGTACACACGCTTATAATTTTATTACTAAGCTCTTTTATTATACTACGCCTACACTACTTTTAATAAATTTAGTAGAATAGAATAGTGCTTAACTTATTACTATTCTCTTACTTTTGTTTTAGTATAGTTTAAATATAAAGTAAACTCTAAAATAGTAGAATGCGTCTAGTACAGGATATTTATATATTCCTGTAGTCTAGTAACGCTTATTTAGAATATAGTGTTGTACACACGCTTATAATTTTGTTACTAAGATCTTTTATTATACTACGCCTATACTATACTTTTTATAAATTAAGTAGAACTAGATAGTACCTAACTTATATAATATTCTTGCTTTTGTTTTAGTATAGTTTAAAGATAAAGTAAACTCTAAGGTAGTAGACTACGTCTAGTATAGAAAATATATATACCTCTGTAGTCTAATAATATATATTTAGAATATAGTATTATACATACGCTTATAATCTTATTACTAAGGTCTTTTACTCTACTACGCTGCTAGCTTAAACTATAAATCTTAACCTTAGAGTTTTTTAATAATTTAGAAGAAGTAGAATATAATAGAAGTATAGGTATATTAAACACTATTAAGGTTTTATATACTTATTATATATTTACTTTCTTAAGATAAAGTATAGAGAAGCGCGTAGGTAGAGCTAGTTTGTATATTATCTTAGCGCTCTATTATTTTAAGATTATTAGCAGCGCTAACGCAGTCTTATATCTAATATTAAGCCTTTGTTTTTTAGAGTCTAGTTACTACTATATATTTATAGTAGATTAAAGCTTATTATATTAGTTTTAGAGAAAAGACTACGCCTTATAGTAATAGATAACTTACTATTCTTAAGAAAAGACGTATATTTAATACATACAATATTCTTTTAGAATACTTATTAAGCGTTATATAGTTAGAGAAAGCATAGAAAACTAATAGTTTTATACTCTACTAGCTATATATATATATATGCGCTAGAATCTAAATACTATAGTTATTTATTTTAGAGAAAAGACTACGCCTTATAGCTATAGAATATTATTTATTTTAAAGATAAGTTTACGCCTTTATAGTAATATATAGTTAGTTATTTTAGAAAGAAAAATAAAGCCTTATAAGGCGCTATAATTATTCTTTTTAGAGAAAAGACGCACATTTTAGTAAAACTCTATAACTTTTTTAGAACGCTTATTAAGAGTTATAGAGTTAGAGTACCTAGGTATATATAGAAGACTAATGTTTTTATACTCTTCTTAGTTACGTGTACCTATATACGCTTTAATTAGAATAGAAGTATAAAAAACGTCTTGCGACTCTATTCTACTATTAATATTCTACTTTAAATATATATTCTAAAAACTAAAAGTACTACACTAATAATCTATATGCGTCTAGTTTAATTAAAACTTAGATAGAACTACTTTATATCTATAGATGCGTTCTATTAGCCTAAAAATTAGATAATACTACTTACTACATAGTCTATTAATTATATAACTAATCTACCTATAGCTCTAATACTCTACTATTTTTAAAATGTATAATTAGCTAATACAGTACACTATTATATAAGAATATCTATTCTATTTTTTTAGAAGACCTAACTACGTCTTCTATACGCAAGTAATACTTATTAGAAGATTATATATATAGTAGAATAGCTAAATAAACTATAGAAAGTTTATAGTTATAACGTAGTAGTTATAGGTATTAGATACACAAAAGGCTTAACGCGTAAATACCTTAATAAGAACTCTAAAGTAATTAACTATATTTAAGACATATTAGCTTTAGTCTATACTTATTTAAATAAACTTTATCTAATAGTAAGTATAATAGTAAATAGAAAGTAAGTAGGTTGTACCTAACTGTAGCTACTTATTTAGCTGCAATAGTTAGGCACTATATCTAATAGCTACTAACTATCTAAGATTATTAGACTCTTATACTAACGCGAAAATAGAAAATAAGTAAATAATAGGTAGAGTAATAGTATTATATTTTGTAGTTAATAGCGCAGACATCTAGTAATACTTAAAGCCTTTTAGTAAATATATTTAAAGTAAAGAGTAGTAGAGAGTAACTACTATTTAGTAGGCGAATCTATAGAGACGCAGGCGCCTAGAGCCTTACTACTAGAACGCAAAGATAAAAACCTCTTATAATTCTTATATATAACTAACCTTTATGTCTAAATACTTTCTTTTATAACTAAAATAGAATAAGAAGAAATATATAACTAAGTAGTACTATAAAAGAGTTAACTATAAATTAATATGCGCTCTTACAGCCTAGAAAGAGGTACTACATAAAGTATTAGTTATATAATTAACTTACTTATAGTCTTAATATTCTAGCGTTTTTATCTTATACTAATAACTAATGCAATATATAGATATATAATATAATAACTTTTAAACGCGTATACTTCTTCTATACGTAGATAACTATTATTAAAAAGTTACGTATATAGTAGAGTAGTTAAATAAACTGTAAGTAGTTTATTATTATAATAGCTAGTAATAGTAAGTAATATAAATATAAAAGGCCTAACGCGTAAGCACTTTAATAGTAACTTAAAGTAATATATAGTGCCTATAATACTTTAGCTTTAACTAGTATCTTATTAGATATTTTTAATCTAATAGTAAGTATAAGCGTAGATAAGATATATTACACTAGTGCGCTAAAACAGAATCTAAGCGCACTATAGTTATCTCTTAGAACTAGATTAGTTGCAATAGTTAGGTACTATACCTAATAGTTATAAACTATTTAAGAATATTAGAACTTGCGCTACTATTCGCAAACTTCTCTATAGCAGTAAAGCTAATAGTTATAGCTTATCTACTTAGGTACTATTACCTCTTATAAGTATAGCCGCTACTAGATATAATCTATACTTAATGTTAGGAAACGTACACTATTTCTACTAAACTTTAATTATAGCTACTTTTACTCTCTATTAGCTATAAACCTTATTATAGATATATTTATTAAAGGTAGTATAGCTCTACTACCTCTAATATTATTTCTAACTAAGTATAGCCTCTGCTAGAGGCTTATCTATCTTTAGATAAGAGAGACTAGGTATATATAGTGTATTAGTGCTCTAGTCTATAACATTCTTAGTCTCTAGGCTACTCTTTAGCATACTTCTACTTCTAGCTAAATCTAGAGTTCTAGTAGTACCTTACTATAACCTAAAACATAATAGGCAAAGATAATATTTTACTACTATAGAAATAGTTAATTATAAGTCTTATATAGAAGATAGTTATATCTATAAGCTTTGTGCCTATTTTAAGAAGTTTCTAGTAGTTATTATTCTACTATACTTTAATCTCTTACCTACTATTAGAATATATATTATAAAGAGTAAATCTAACTAGTTCTATACGTAAGCTAAGTAGAATAGAAGATATCTAATATACAGAAGCTATAAAACAGAAGCGTGTTAATAATTAGGCTTCTTTTAAGCAAAGCCTACTTAGAGCTACTAGGTTAGATTTTAGTAAAAGCGCATACCTAGGTAAGTTAAGTAGAGCTTACTATATAATAGCGTTGCGTATAGTCTAGCACTATTAGCGTATATATAAGTTAAATACAGATAGCTAAGTAAGTATACGTACTAAAACTAAATAAGGCCTTTTATCTTGTTATATTACTAGTAATTATAATAATATATAATAGTAGATATAAGTAAGGTATAAAGTTACTTAGAAGCGCAAAGGCGTATAAAGAGAAGTAGGTAGTAATAAGGTAAAGTAAGGTATTTAAACATTATTAAAAATAATAATATAACTAGTATATACTACCTTAAATTATATAATTATAGCTATTTATAATATATATTCTAGCACTACTATAATTTAAATACAAGCTTTGTAACAATAAGACTAAAAAAAATATATACACCTACTATAGTACCTACCTAGTAGAAGTACTAATCTAAACTATACTATAAGCACACTTAGAACTAGTACTACTGCCTAGTAGATACTATAGTAATAAAGATTTGTAAACTACTACTATATATATAGTATTATATATATAGCAGATAGCTTATTATATTAATATAAGGTAGTTTACTCTGCTAATAATACGCCTAGTAAATATAAACAGCTCTAGTTAATATAAATTCTACCTGCTAATAATACATAACTCTATTAAACTAAAACTATAATAGTAACGTACTAGAAGAGAAGAAGAAAGTAAAAATATTACCTACAAAGACTAGAAACTAGACTAAAGTATTAATATCTAGTAAGAATAAGTAATACGTTTATAAGAAAGGCTAAGTAGTAGTATAGCTTATAAAAATAGATCTAATACGTATATAGGTTCTATTTACTTGCCTAATTTATTACCTAATAAAAGAAAAATTTTGTACTTAGTAAACGCGCTATAAAAGCTAAGACTTAGTAGAATAGATATAAATATACTAAATTACGCTAGACTGCCTATACAATAGAACTTAAAACTATTTTACACTTCTTTAGTAGTTTTAGAACTAATCTTACTAATATATAATAGAATTTATATTCTTTTAGTAAATATGTTTTAAAAGAAGAGTATAAGAGAGTAACTATAATTTAGTAGCTAGATTTATAATAAACTAGGCTCTTAAACCTCTTCTCTACTGTAAATAGCTTTAATATATATATATACTATAATCGCTTTTCTAATTAATTATATAATAAAAGAAGTAAGTTTATACTATATATACGCACTATATATAGTACTAGGAATCTGCTAGATAAGTGTAATTACACTATATTAGGTAATACTGCTTATACTGCAGAGCTTAAAATTATTTTAAGAGATAATATGTATTTAATAAATAAGCTTACAGACATGTCTAGAGAACTTAAACTCTTTTAGAGAATTTATCTTTAAGCGTAGATAGTAGAGAGTAACTATAAACTAGTAGAAAGTTTATAGAAATGTAGACGCCTAGATCTTTACTTTATAATATACTTCTAAGATTAAACTAATGTAATAGTATATAGTGTATAGACAGAGGTTTTAATAAATAGAAAAACTCTAATATAGTATAAGTACTTATACTTTTAGTTATAAGCCTAAACTACTTAAACACTTTAGCCTACTTATCTGCTTTTAAAAATAGTAATTAATCTAATTATATTCTACTCTCTAAAATACGTAACCTAAGAGACGTATAAAAGCTTATCTATAGAACTAATCTCTATAAAGAAGCTTATTAATTTAATATACTTCTCTAACGCTGTTACTAAATAGCTAGTTATATTATATAGAGATTTATGTCTTTACTAAGTAAACTAATATAAGTATTATAATATTAGATAGTAGAAGCTGCCTATCTAGAAACCTAGAGAGTAGTAGAGGTAATAGTAGACGTACGCAGATCTAAGAAGAGACGCGTAATAATACTAGTATATTATATAGTGCTACGTTCTTTTAAGATTATTTACTAAGCTATAGAGTTTTTTTAACTTTCTTAGCAAGAGGTAGTATACTAAAGAAAATAGATCTTCTTTTGTACTTAAAAGATATACGTGTAATTAAAACTTATTTATAGTATAAGAAGAACACTAGTAACTACTAACTTAGACTAAATATAACTTCTAGTTTAAGATAATAAAGTACTATATTAACGTAGAAGTCTGTGTTTTAAACTATTATAAAGTTATATAACTATTAAAGAATAGTTAGTAATAAATAAGATATAGATAAGATTAAGAAGGCTATTATAGGCTTATAAGTTATAGAAGTACTAACTACCTATAGCCTATTCTTATATATATTTAGAAAAGACTCTTCTATAAAGACAGCGTTAAATAAGAGAAAGTTAGATACTCTTTATTCTTATTAGTATCTACTTATACTCGCACGTATATCTTATTATATATCTAGTATAGTTATCTTTTAATATAATATAGTACTACAGCCTAACTTATATATTAGATTATTAGAGATTATATATAACTAATTACGCTTTGTCTAAGTTTATAGCTACCTCTAACGCACTCTTAGTATATAGTTACTTTCTTCTTAAGTATAGTTAACTTTTATGCCTACCTAAGTTACGCGTAGCTTATTATTATTCTTATTATTCTTATTATCTCTACTCTTGTAGCTAGGCTTGTTATTAGAATTATTACTATTATTATTATTATTATTATTATTATTCTCTATAATTACTGCTTCTAGTTAAGTAGTTAAGAGAGTAGTTATAATAGATAGCTATTAGAGTTAAGTCTTAGAATTACTATATATACGTTAGTATATACTAATATAACTCTAAACATAAATACTTATATATACTTCTAGATTCTACCTAAATATATTTAACTATAAATAATAGTATTATAGCGTTAAGTCTATTAATAATACTATACTATAAGCTATAAGACTAGATACATAAGCGTAGTTTATAATATAGTAGAGTTACTTAGCTTAGAATACTCTATAGTTACAGAATTATATTTAGGTGTAGAGGTTTTAGAGTAGAGAATTAATAGTAGTCTAAGACTAGATATTAGAATATAGCTAATAAATAGTTAGTAATAATAAAATATTAGTAAGCTAAGTTCTTATCTTTTACTACTTACTATTAACTTATCTCTACGTATAGTGTCTAGCTACTATAACTAAACTTCTCTTATAGCGTAATAAAATAATAGACTAACTTATAAAAATCTAGATTAGACTTAGAGATTAATTAGATATATACCTATACTTTAAAAGTAGATATATAAAATAGTATTACTTAATATATCTATAGAAGAGTATTCTTAGCGCAGTTAATAGTAACTAGCTAATAATATAGTCTTAGTACTATAGGTAGCGTAGTGTCTAGTATTAAGTGTTACTATCTTATAGTAGCCTTTTTAGGTAATACCTATTATACTTCTATATCTGTGCTAGCTACTATACTAAGTCTTTGCGTAGTTCTACCTTAAGAGCGTTATAGAACTAGAGCTATAATTACTTAATACTAGCCTTATCTACCTTTTCTTATAGCCTTATAATACTATACTATCTATCTTTTATAACTCTATATAGATTATAACTTTCTACTATCTTAATGTAGTCTATATAGTACGTAACAAAGAGATTAGTAAGTAGATAGTTAGCTCTATTTACGTTAAGAAAAGTGTAAAGAAGAAAAAGACACTATATTAAATGTAGGTAATTAGTTATAATAGAAATAATATCTTACTACGTTATTAAGGCAGAAAATACGTAGAAGATAATATTAAGTTAATTACGTATAACGCCTCTATCTTACTATATTAACGCTAGTGTAGAGTATATAGCCTCTAGATTTATAAAAGGCTAGTAAGTCTAGATCTACTACGCTATAACTAAGATAAGTTAGAGCGCTTAAACGTTATAGTTAAAGTTAAGTCTAAGATTAATAATCTTAGCTTTAGTAGTAAGTAGATATAAGGTAGTAAGTATATTAATAAACTTCTTTATTACTTATTAGTTAGCGCTGCTAGTAAGATAGCTGCGCTTAGCTTTAATATACAAGCTGCTAGGCTTACAAATAAGAGAGATTATCTATAAGAATTAGTAATTATTTCTAGCATAGTATTGCGATATATACTATAACTATAATAAAGTAATTATAGAGTTGCGTAGTTAGATTAGTAGTAAATAGAAGAGAAGCTAGTGCGTAGAAATACTACCTAGACACTAGTAGGCTTGCGTACCTACGCTAGCGTAGTATAGAATAGTAACTAATTATATTTACGCTATAGGCTATAGCTTAATAGTACTTAATAGTACTATACTAGAACTAATAGTATTACCTAAGTAGTTAAATACGTTGTAACTGCCTAAGTATAGTATATTAGTATATAGTACCTATAATAATAACTTTGTAATAGATACCTAAAATACGCATAATCTTACTTATAAGCGTAGGTACTAGCTATACATTTACGCTATATAATATAGTTTAATAGTGCTTAATAGTATAATACTATAACTAACTATACTATCTATACAGCGTAAAATTGTTATAATAGTCTAAGTATAGAATATTAATATATAATATCTATAATAATAATATTATCTTGCTACTATACATTATATAGTAAAGGTTCTTAGCTAATATTCTAAAACTTTATAAAGTATATTACTACGTGCATAAAAAAGAATATAGAGTAATAAGTAGTACTAGAGTATAATATCTAGCGTTTGCGCAAAGACAATATAGAATAAGATAGTTAGAATATAGTGTCTATCTTTAACCTAGGCTAGCCTAAACTACTTACTTTATACTTACTATATATATTGCTAATAAAGCGCCTATTACCTAAGACAGAATCTACTAATAGTACTAATATCTTATATAAGAGAAGTAATAGTCTACTATCTACTTCTACGTAGTTATAAAATAAACACTTTAAAGTAGATAGTAGTTACCTTACTAAAGAAGTAATTAGATAAGTACCTACTGCAACGTAATAGTAAGCTAAAGTTTAGGTATAAATACCTAAACTAACTATACTAGTTATACCTACCTAGCGCCTTTTATATTAGAAGAAGACTATATATTTATAATTTAGTTATATAGATTCTAGGCATTACTTAGGTTAATATAATAATTTTTTAATAACCTATAATTAGATAATATATAGTTAAATTTAAGCTTTAAGAATAGTTAATAATAGAGAGACGTAATATCTATAATAGAGTTAGAGCTTTAGCAGAACGTATAGATATAAGAAGATATTATAGTTATATTAGAAATATCTAATTTAAGAAAGAGTATCTATAAGTTAGTCTATCTAGATATTATAAAAGCTATAAAGTTTCTATTAGCGTACTACTTATTTAAACCTAACTTAGTATACGTACCTTACTAGACATTCTCTAGACCTAATTACGCGAGTTAAATATACTATAAGCTCTACTTAGGTAACTAGTAGTAGAATACGTAGACTTGCCTACCTTCTAGTGCTATAGTAATCTCTATTATTATTACTATAGACAAGACGTAACTTTTAATATATTAGAAAGATATAGTAGTATAGCTAGTCTATATAACTATTAGTAACCTTAGCTATAAGGCTTAGAGAAGATAAACAGCCTCTAGTATAATAGTATATAGATTTTTACCTAAACTTAAAAAGAAAGATAAGAAATATAAATGTAAAATATACTATTACTATATAGAGAAGATACTATAACGTATATTATTATGTTCTAGACCTATGCAATAGAGTAACTAACATTAATAAGTAGCTCTTAAGATAATTAGAGTAACTAGCGTAGAATTAGTATATATAGATAGAAATATTAGGCGCTGTTATCTAATAATATATCTAATTCTAGCTAACTATAAAGAATAGACGCTGCTTATAGATATAAAGAGAAGTAGACACTATATATATTATATAGTAAAACTAGATAACTAAGAAGACTTAATAAGATTATAGCTTTAGTAGTGTAAGAAATATACTTAGCTTATATAGACGTCTAATCTTAATAAGGTAGATAATAATTAGGTCTATTCTAGAAATAACTTTGCATAGCGATATAGTTACTTTAATATATATCTTTTACTAGTAACTAATATACTATACTTATTACTAAAAGAACTAGTAATAATAACACTCTCTTAGATAAAGTTACTGTTAGATAATATATATCTAGGCAAGAGAAGATTATAGCTAGATACTAGGCCTAATATATACTCTATATGTAGAACGCACTAGCTTAATAAATAATTTAAATACGTTAGACTATATACTAACTTAAAGCATTTCTATAGAAGTTAGCTATTCTCTAAAGTAGTGTAATAGACTAGAAGTAAATAAAAAGACTTAGTGTAGTAGTTTATATCTATAGTTATACCTCTTCTAACTATAAAAGCTCTATACGCACTTTACTTTCTTTAAGCTATATATAACTTTATTATAATTGTCTAATATAAATTCTATAATAATAGTATAATTAAGTATATCTAGTTGTGTCTCTAGCGTATGTATATACTAAAAGAAGAGTTTTAACTATATAGATAAGAGAAAAGAGACATAGAACTACACTTTAACTACCTAAAATAGCACGCCTTAACGCATATTATAAATAATATCTAATAGTTTAGTACGCTTAATAGCTTATGTATAGGTGCTAATAGTAAGGTCTACTATATTAATATAGTAAAGAGAATGTATGCAAAGATAAATAAGAGAGACTTTATTATATAAATATATAAATAGAACTTATAAAGGCTTACTATTCTAGAAGCTAATAATATACTTATTTTAGAATATTTAAGACTAGTTAGAGTTGTTAATTAGTAGAAGAGAATATACACAACTAGCTTTACTAGCGCACTAATATGTTAAAAACTAAAATAGTATATTACTAGAGCTTAACTATATATAAAGATAATAAGACTAAGAGACGTAGTAAACTAGCTTAATATACTAGACTTTAAATATACTATTATAGTTTTTATCTAAGAGAATTAAAAGAGACGTAAGAGTAAACTAAGTTTATCTTAGAAAGAGAATAGGCTTAAGTCTAACCTATTCTAGGTAGATAATCTTTTAGTTAGTATCTATCCCTCTATAAAATATTAGATACTAAGTAGATAGTACTATAATAATCTAGAGCACGCCTATTAAGATTAGATATATTACTCTGCGTAGTATAGTAGTAATAAATAGAGAAAGAACTTTGTTTAGGTCTAAGAGTTCTTATAAGAAGATAATAGATAATAGTCTTTAACTATATTAAATAGTTATAAGGTAGTATAGCTGCAGGTTCTTATAACTATTATTAATACGTTATACTCTATAAGTAAAGGTAGATACCTAGAATATTAAGAAGCTCTAGTTAAGATTCTGCTATTTAAGAATAATAGAAAGATTAAAGCTAGCTTAGGTATGCTAAGTGTTTAAAGAAACTGCAATTATATTACTATAAAGTAAAGAACGCTTTAAACATTCTAGATATATAATCTACCTACTCTAATATAGCCTGTCTACCTTATCTAAAAGCACTACGCCTAAGATAGTAGTATGTAGAAAGCTTACTACGTAAATAATTATATTAACTAAGATAAATATAACTAGCTCTATGTACCTAACTTTAACACTATCTAGGTAAATATCTTATAGTAATATACTAGAAAGAAGCCTAAAAAGAAATAATATTAGATTACCTAGTCTAAGGCTGCAGTTAATAACTATAAGTATAGTATATATATATATGTATTAGAAAACAATACGCAATAGAGTATAGAGATACTAATATTCTATATATACTACGTTAATAAATGTAAAAAGATAGACTTATCTTAAAGATACTACTAGTTAATAATAAAATAAATCTATAAGTAGATAATATACTTACACTACGCAAAGATAGCTAGACTTAATAATATAAGTAACCTCTACACAGTTACTAGAAGGTAATAATAATACTATTGCTAACTATAACTTACCTATAGTACTTTTATATACTCTACTTACGTAATAAAGTATAAATATATAGACTCTACTATAATAACCTATCTACTTACTTATATATAGTGTTATACTAGTTAAAGCCTTTACTAACTTCTATACGTAGAATAACGCCTCTACTATAAGTATAATAAAAATAAGAGCGCGCACTATAATACTAATATACTAGTAGATATAAAATAGTATATAAGACACGCTTATAATTATAAAGAAAGAATATAATATAATATACGTATAAATAAAAGAAGCTATAAAGTAAGCTAATCTTTTATATTAGCTACTTTAGACAAAGTCTACTAAAGAGTAGCTTTATACTATTATAGAGATACTACTATAGTAGAAGAATTTAATATTATATTAATTACTCTAAGACAACTAAGTTAAGGTAGTATCTTAGATAGCAATTAGATACAACTATAATATAATACGTTACTAGCGCCTCTAACCTAGGTAAGAATAAACTACTGCGTTGCTACTATACTTGTATACGTACTAAATTATGTCTACTAATGTTAAAGAGCGTACTACTGCCTACTATTATTGTAACTCTACTATAGTAACACTAGACCTAACTAGTAGTATAGAGCAAGAATTAGCCTTACTATTAATAATTATACTATATACGCTAGGTAGTAGAATATAAATACTTATACGCACATAATAGCTACTATAGCTAAGTAGCGCTAGTAGAGAAATAAGTATTAAATAATAGAGATTCTATTTATTTATGTAAGCTATAAAAGATAAAGTTAGTTTTAATAGAGAGTGTAAAGGCATATTCTACTATATAAAGATTAATAATAGATAGAGAAAGATGTATATATCTTTAGAATTAAGATAGCATAGTGCTTTAGTAGATATACTAGAACGTAGTGTTAATAGAGCTAGTTTTATAATTAAACGTTTAACCTAGTAGAAGCTACTATATAAATAAGACTACTGCGCAATTTTATAAAAGTAGAGGTAAATAGTACTTATACCTTCTTATTATTTATAAAGAATAGTTAAGTAATAGAGCGCTATAATATTGCAAACTTAGCTGTATAAGATAGTGCGAGATAGTACTAAATAAAACTAGATAGTAGATAATAGAGATATATAGGCGCTAACTATATTTAATATATAGACTTAGAAGTGCTGCAGGTTTACTAAATTATAGGCTACTACACTATAGTAACTATTCTACTCTTATTTTAAACTTAACTATAGTAATATAGAGTAAAATAGTTCTATTAATATAAGATAGTAGTAAATAGTAAGAGTAAAAGAGTAGCCTCTTAGATAAATAAAGTAATAGAGTAAATACTCTATAAAGTACGTAATACTATAAGAATATAGTTTAAGTATATAGGTAGAACACCTCTAACGTTAATATTAGTTAATATAGAATAAGAAAAAAGCTTTTAATATTATAAAGAGTGTAAAGATAAGAAGTAGCGCGTAAACCTAGGCTTTACTACCTATCTTCTAGCTCTCTATACCTCTAGGTTTAAGCTTTTTATCTTAAAATAGATAGAGAAAGACTTTCTAAGTTTAATACCTTATACTAAGAGTGTTAGGTACCTCTTTTAATAGCTAATAAGCTAGATAAGCTAAAGCTATTTTATTATAGACTTAGATAGAGTATAGATATTAGAGCTCTAGTAGCTATATACAAAATAGAACTCTATTAAATAGAAGTATATAGAATTTACTAGAAACTCTATTAACTATATATTTATAATAAGTATTAGGTACGTAGTTAATCTATAAGATATAGCCTATACTACTAAGTAAGACCTAGTTAACCTATTCTTTCTAAGCAAACGTAATAAGCCTAATACGCTTAGAGAAATAAGCTAGTATTCTTAATACTATATAAGAGAAAGCGTACTAGATAACTATACCTAGACTCTTATAAGAGCGTAAAAGTTACTAGTAGCTTATTTAACTATAGATAGAGGTATAATATATACTAAACGCGTTATAATTATACCTTAGCTAGAGGCGTATTATAACGTTTTTAAGAATTTTACTATAAAGGTATAGTAAATAGCTTAGTAGCTAATAGTAGTAAGTAACTATAGTATTATAGACTCTAAGCTAGACCTAGTGTCTACTTATAAGGTAATAAGATATAATAGTAGTAGAGTTACTACACTACTAATAATACTACTACTAGATACTAGATAATACTAGTAAGCTTTGTATGTATATTATAAGAACTACCTAAAAGATAGTACTAATAGAATACTTACTTTTACGCAAAGAGAGCTATTAACCTAAAGATGTTTTACTAAATAACTTTAACTTTACACGCATAGACGTATATATACTTTTAACCTAAGTTAAAGGTATTTAATTACTAATAGTTCTAGCTCTTAAACTCTAACTTAATCTATTTTCTCTATAGAAGTATTGCTGTAGTAATAGTAAAAGCTTTTTATAATATAAATAGTTAATAGAGTCTAGAACTTATAAAGAATATAAGATAGTTTATAATAGAAGAGAGTAGTAGTATAATAGCGTTTATATATATAACGCTATATTACGCTATTAGTAAATAAGATAATAATAGTAGACACTAAATAATAAAGTTTAAAGGCTATAAATTAGAAGATAAGAGCGCGTTAAGAATTTAAGTCTATACTTATAAGGTAAGGTATATACTAAATATTTAAAGATATTTAGAATTAGTAAAAAGCTAAGCGTAGAGTAATTATATAGAAGAAGCTTAGTAAAGAGATTTAGTAAATTATATACACTGCTAAGAAGTAATATATATTAGAGATACTAGAGAATAACTATAAGAATAATATTAATAATCTCTTAGATAGCTACGACGCTAGCTAACGTAAGTAGTACTTAAATATAGTAAAACGCGCTGCTAAGAGTTAAGAAAATAACAACTAAAACACAGCGCTAGCTACTCTATATAGAATAAGTAGAGGTAACACTAAGAAGAATAAGTATAAGATAGAAGATAGAGTAAGTAGACTATATTTAAGAACTACCTACACAACTAATATTAAAAAGCTAGAGATATTTATATCTAATACAAAGAGTAAGTAGTACTATGTAATAGCTAGCTTACTAGAGTAGGTATTAGAGATAGTAATATATAAGAATAGTAATGCTACCTAGTTCTAGAGAAATTATAACTAATAGAAAGCGTTATTAGCAGAAATATAAATTAAGTTTAGTAAGATTAGTATATTAAAAGAAGAAAAAAGCAAAATTATAGTTGTATTAGAATTAGCTAAGTATAAATAGAAAGCTAAGAATAACAGCGCTTATTAAGCGCAATTAGATAAGGTAATAGTAATTTTTAAGAATAGTAGTTAGAGAAAGCTTTAAGAACGCACTGCGTACTAGTTAAAATTATAAATTATTTTTATAATAATTTTATAAATATACCTCTATAAGACGCAACAACTATAGTAGGTATAGAAAATAAGTAATATATAATAATAGTATAAGAAGAGGTAGCTATAAGAAATAAGTAATATATAATAGTAGTATAAAAAGTAGTAGCTATATAAAATAGATAATGCGTAATAATAGTATAAAAAGTAAGTATATTATATATAGTATAGATTAGGTGTATATTACTAAATATAAGTTATATAGGTATTACGCTAACTACGTAAGATGCGCAAACTATAGTTATAAATTATAGGTAATAGTGCTTAACTATACTATACTATAAGAGGTATTAATACTAAATAAGCGTTTACTACAATTTCTAATCTTAGTAGTAATAGTACTAATAGTAATATTACTGTAAACACGCGTGTTCGCTCTAAACGCGTAGTATATACTATTTATATAATTAGTATAGCTTTAAAAGATTTCTATAATAGTTATAAATAGTATAATATACTAGTAAACTATACTACTAAAGTTTTAGTATATATAAATTTAGTAAAGCTATAAATCGCGCAAAACGCCTGTAAACTGCTAGCAGACCGCGCAACTCGCTTAGAGTTAATTTCTTCTAATGTACTCTATTCTTAA
Source organism: Alternaria ventricosa (assembly GCF_023758065.1). Taxonomy (NCBI): domain Eukaryota; kingdom Fungi; phylum Ascomycota; class Dothideomycetes; order Pleosporales; family Pleosporaceae; genus Alternaria; species Alternaria ventricosa. The sequence goes on from NW_026055709.1 coordinate 144,332, forward strand.
CTTTTATAAACTTTTATAATCTAGTAGAGATAGCTATTTTCTTTCTTAATAAGTTTAACTATATATTAGAAGTATAATTATCTAAATTACTCTTATATCTAACCTTACTCTTACTCTTCTCTTTGTACCTCTTTTCTAGTATCTCTCTAGTACTTTCTAACTATCTAAGAGTAGTATTATATTCTACTTACTTATCTACTAGCTAATAGAGTATAGTATTCTAGTAGAGTATATTTTTTATTTTTTTACTAGATAAGTAAAGTTTAAGTAAAGTCTAAAGTAACTATAAAGTACTACTAGAACCTAATAAGCTTTAAGCAAATACTAGCTTCTAATAATACTAATAATTTTAATACTTATAGAACTCTAGCTTATAAACAGCCTAAAGTAGTAGTGTAATACTATAGCTATTTATACGCCTTTAGCGTAATAACTAGTACTACCTTTTAAGATAAGTAATATAATAACTCTATATAGACTATTAATATAGTAAAGTACACTAACTCTATTTAAATCTATAATATAGTAAACTACTATACTCTATATACCTACTTTTTATAACCTCTTAATATACGTTATAATGTTAAGAAAGCTCTACCTATTACTACTAGTATAAGCTTAGGTACTTTAAATATTAGCTAAAGCTCTTTTAAAAGAGATAAGAAATTTATTATTATTAACTCTAGAGACTATTATATATCTAGTAATAAGTATAACCTAGTTTATAGAATATATAGTAGAGATAATCTTATTTAGAATAACTTAGACTACTACTAGAAGTTACTTTTTTATATAAACTAGCGAACTTTTAAATTAGCGTACGCTAAAGTTATTTTAAACTACTACTATAATTAGCTTCTAGCTATTCTTAGTTACTTTAATAAATAGTATAGTTAGGTAACTAAATACTATAAGTCTAACTTAGATAGAGTCTTTTTACTATTATTAGAAAGTAGAGATAGAAGTAGATCTTAGATAAGATAGTTTAGTACTCTACTAAGGTTAACAAAGCTATATTATAATCTTAATAACTACTTTTATTAGTACTCTTACCTTCTAGTATACTCTATATCTTACTAAAAACTAAATTCTCTACTACACTATATTATACGTAAAAACCTAAACCTAATATACTCTTTAAATTACTCTTTAATATACTTTTATTCTTATCTACCTTTAATAGCTCTAACTTATACTTTTAAAATAACTACTACTAGAATATTATTAGCTTCTAATTATCTTAAAGTTACTATAAGAACTATAGCTAATACTACTATAAAAGCTATATTATTATATACTAAGCGCTATTAGAAATATAAGCTTTATTACTAATAATATTATATAAGAATCTATATATAAGCTAAGCTAGAATACTATAAATAATATAATCTATATACTTACTTCTAGCTATTCTATCTATAATACCTATACCTAACTAGGTAATATATATCTAATTTTAATATATCTACTTTGTCTACTATATATAATATAGGCTTTAACTAGCTACTACACTATCTATACTAGAGTAGAGTCTAGCTATAGTAACGTTTCTTAGTAGAACCTTTAGAGCTATAGTAGAATCTTAGAGAATACTTAAGAAAGTTCTTAAACTACTATTACTAAACTTATAAAAGAAAATACTAAGTAATATAGCTAAGCTAGCTACTAAAATAGAATATTATTCTCTAATAACGCCTAAAGAAAAAATGTTAGAGAATAGCTTACACTAATAAAGTAAACTTAAGAGTAAGCTTATCTTAGAAATTCTACTATAGCTAACACTCTCTACGTATCTAGTATAAGTATAATACTAAGCTAATTACTATTTCTTAGTAGAGAGTAAAGTAATTAAAGATAAAAATTAGGTTATATTTAATATAGTACTACGTGTATTTTTACGCATTCTATTTTAAGAAAATACTTAACTTATCTTTACTTATCTCTATACGCTTTAAACTTAATATAGAGTATTATTAATAGAATTAAGACTAGCCTTAGACGTAGAGCTTAATATTATAGAAATAGTTTAAATATAGTAGCTATATTACTTTATATAAGATTATAAAGTATTTTAAAGCTTATATAAGGTATAATAAAGAAGTTAGAAAATATAATATAGCTTAGATTAAAAAGTAATTAGTATATAAATATAAAGGTAAGAATAAGAAAAGAATACGCAAATATCTTTTATAGCTAGATTTACTAGAAGAACTACTTCTAGATAATTACTAAATAAATAAAGGTAACGTTTATTCTCTCTCTATAGTACTAAGTTATTAGTATATAGAGAGAGTAGCTTTAATAGTTTAGAATATACTTTAATAGATACTTTAGATACTAGTAGTAACTATATAAATATCTAGAGAATATAGTTTTATAAATCTCTTAAGTATATTATTATAAGTATATCTTATCTAATAGAAGTATCTTATAAAGATTATAACTAAGACTTTTTCTACTTTTAATATACTTTAAGTGCTTACGCCTAAGATACTTACTAAGATTATCTAGAGTACTAAAGAGATATATATATTATACTAATAGTAGTTTTTTATTACCTAGGTAAAGAAAATATATCTTTAGCCTCTTATCTTTAAACACTAAGATCTTAGCTACTTCTAATACTTTTTTATTATAGTATAGCTAGCTCTTAATAAGTAAAGTAGTATTCTTACTTTACTTTTCTATTTAGATAGAGTTTATCTTTCTTTCTTTAATACTATAGTATAGAGTAACTATATAAATAGCTCTATTACGCTTATTTATTTTCTTTTCTATAGTAGTCTCTAGATTTAATAAAACTAAGTTAGCTAGCTTCTTTTAAGCTAGAAGTATAACGTTATAAATAAGCTCTAGACTATTTTTAGATTCTAAGCTAGTAAGCTACTACTTAATATTACGTATAAGCTATTTAAACTTCTAGCGTTTTTTAATATTTTTAAAAAGAGTATACTATTAATACTACTTCTCTTAGTAGATTTTAGAGGTAAGCGCTTTATACTTAGAAAGTTTTATTATATTTAGAACTATAAGTTTAAGTTACTTTTATTATTTAAGTAGAGAATAGATAGAAAAGTTATTATCTATAGATATAGACTATTTCTATATAAGTTATTATAGCTAGTAATAATTAATTAAATAGCTTATAGTATAAGCTACTTATATAAAAGCTAGCTAGAGCTAGATACTTTATATAATAGCCTACGTATTAACTATAATATATTATAATAGGTAATACTTTAAGAACGTTAATATACTAGTATAGTCTATTATTAGATTCTATATAGTCTTACTAATATTACCTATATACTATATTAATTCTATATTCTATATTATACGCCTTATATAGAATAGATTAACTTACTATTCTTATTAAATGTTTTCTCTCTAGTATATCTAAGTAAATAGAGATAAGTAACTTAAGTAAACTTTATAATCTTACCTAAAGTCTAGATCTATAGTAGTAAAGTAGAGTAAGAAAGAAGCTTATTATAGTAAAGTATTAATACAGAGTAGAGTAATAAAACGTAGTTAGTAACTCTATATAGTAATCTTATTATAGGTATATTTTCTAAATACCTTATACTTACTATATATAACTATAGAATTTAATAAAACTCTCTCTCTAACGTTTACTATAGATATAGTGCTTTAATAATAATAATAATATACTTATAGAAGGCAACAGTAATAGAGGCTTCTCTAGTAGACTTAGAGATAGACTTAGAGGTAGTAATAAGTAAGCTATAAAGCTATTAGGCTGTAGAATTATTAAAATATTCTTAATTCTAGAATTTAACGTAGAAATAAGCTTTCTAGAGTATAGATACTAATAGTAATAATAGAAAGAGTAGAAGGTAGAGTAGAAGTTAGAGCGCAGTATAATATAGCCTTTCTCTTAGCTATAGAGCTAGGTAAGCAGAGGCGCTGTAAGAAAGAAGCTTATTAGAAGAGATACTCTAACTATATAGAGTTTATACTACTTTCTAAAATATAGAAATATTATCTAATATCTAATTTAGTTATAATAGTAGCTTATTACAGCCTAGTAGAATTATTAGCCTACTTAATTTCTCTAGAGAGATTAGATTATAGGCTATAAATACCTAATTATAAAAGAGTAAGCTAAGAAGAAAGATATATAAACTAAAGAGAAGCGTCTTATTATATATAATTTTAGAGAAAGAGAAGATATTTCTTAGAAAAAAGTTAGTAAGCGTATAAGTTCTAGTATAAAATAATTATATATAAGTTTTTAATACTAAAAAACTTCTTTATAAATTTAAAAGTAAACTCTAGTAGTACTTAATAAGAGCTACTCTTAGAATTCTATAGTAGTATAACTTATATATACTAGTAGTAGAGACTAAAAAAAGTCTAGAGCTAATTTACTATAAATCTACCTAGTTATAGATAGAGCTAGGCTTATATTCTATAGCGTCTATAAAGATATTTTTTTTTAGTTATTACTAGATTTGTTTATAGTACTTATACTAGATTCTTAATATATATATAGGCCTTATCTTAACTAATCTTCTTTAAATTATACTTTTTTACTAGCTTTCTTAGTATCTATTAATTATATTAGATATAAATACTTATATAATACTAAATTTAGAAAAGTAGCTTTTTATACTTTATATATACTTTAGTTTATTTTTCTATCTAGTTTTACACTAGTTACTCTTTTATACACTAGGTAGAAAACCTTCTAATATATCTCTAAAAAACTAGTAAACTTAGTCTTTTAATATTTTTTATCTTTCTTTCTCTTAGAGTAAATAAGTAGCTACTTAAAGAACGCGTATAGAGTAGTAATAGATATAGTTACGTAATTATAATTTTAATCTTAGTCTAGGTACGTCTAGTATCTATACTAGAGTAAGTTTATACTTTTTAGTGTAAGCTTTAAAAAGAATAAAAAATATACTAATTCTACTAATCTTCTATATAATTAAGTAAGTAAGTACTACTATTCTTATAGTTCTCTTTTAAATACTTTTATTTATTAAAATTCTTTAGTTATTAAAAGTAGTACGTAGGTAGATAATTCTTTTTAGGTAAAAGCTATATCTTATTCTTATTACTATCTTAAATAATCTAATAGTAATTTAGCTACTAATTTTAGTAGTTTATAACACTATTTTTAGATACTAACTTACTATAAAATCTCTCTAATTGTGTAGACTATAGCCTAAGTAAAAGCGTCTCTAGCTTTTTTACCTTAGCTAGCGTAGGCGTTAAATAAGTCTAAGAGCTAATTTAGTTTTCTATTAGAAATACTATAGTATATCTATAACTTAACTTACTCTTCTAAACACTATAAGTAAATACTAACCTAACCTAAGGTTATTCTACTAGTAGAGTATTAAAGGCTTCTTTCTTACTATCTAGAGTAATATTAATAGAGACTTTATTCTTCTTTTCTTATTTCTCTTTTATAGCTTATATTATTATTTAAACTTTAATTCTTATTATATTATTCTATTCTCTCTTTATACCTTACCTTAGATATATAGCTTTAGTTATATACTCTACTTCTACTTACTCTACCTTTTCTATGTCTCTATAAATACTACGTAATATATAATAACATTTACTAGTTAAGAGTTTCTTCTATAATAGTAATTATACTAGATCTAATATATAATAGTATAGAGCTAGACACTAATTAGATAGACGTTAATAAATTTACTAATATTAATAATAAGAGTAATCTTTCTTTTATACGCTTCTTTTAGTTCTATCTACTACTTAGGTATAGAGAAAAATTAAATAGTATTATAATACTAAGAAGTAGCTTAAACTATTAATATATATTATATAATAAAATAAAAAGCCTTAGAATTATTTAAGAAGCTTTACCTTATAGTTTTATATAGAGTAAGTTCTCTATAAAGATTTTTATTTCTTTAAAAGGCTGTTATTATAATGTTACAGAGTTGTAAACTTTAAGTAAGTGTTCAATTTTTCCCTGCACCCAGGTGCCGCCCGTTGTGCCTTTCTTCCTGTCCCGCATCCTACACCCACAGACTCGTGTGGCGCCAGCCACCAACCCAAGAACAGGTTTGATGACGTAGAATCTGACCAATCAGCGCCCCGCACCAACGTGCCACAGTGATATATCCTGCCCAGCACGACACAGCAAGATTATTCGTTTTCCTCATCTCTGGAACACCACATATTTGTTGTACGGAATTTTTTAAGTCTTAAGCTTTTACGACGTATACCCAAGACCGATACTGTGGGCTAAGTCAAGCTCCTAAGATCAATACTGCCATCTACACGATGGTGCCCTCAATTCCCGCAATACTGCAAACCCCTTGGCCTGAAAGACCGTCGACGAGGATTGTACAGCGTGATGAAGAGTCTCTTCGGCATGAAGCGGGGGAGACGGAGAATCGACGTGCGTTGGAGGAGTATCGGAGCCAGAAGAGCGCGCTGCAGGAGGAGAAACTGTATGTTCTCTCTACCGGCGCTTCCTTATTCTCTACCTGATCTCGGGTGTCTATTATGTGTCTATGAAAGGGGTTCCTCCGATCTGATGTTGTGTACAGTGCCGTATGTCCTCGCCTCACGCTTCGACTCTCGGATGCCAGCACTCTGTCTCTCAGGGATGGAACCTTGGATTTCACGGCGACGCTATGCTACACAATGACTCCTGAATTTGTACCTAGCCAGCCAATCGTTCTACACCTGCTTGGTCCTAAAGCTGGAGGCCCACTATCCGAGAACGCAGTGTACTGGGGCCAGTACCAGATCTTTGCTTCGCCTGAGAACCTCCCTGAACATCGCCTTCCCTTTGAATGGCGCAATGTGAGTTTACGGCGGCCAAGAGATGCAAACGGGCGGTTTATCGATTCGAGCGATAGCCATTACGCAGCGGCGCAGACTTATGTTGTCAGCGAGGCTGAGGGATGGATTGAGCTGTTTCCCGGACAAGAAGTCAGCCGGCGCGTGACGTTACAGCTTGATCAGGCTGTTGCTTGGCAACGAGGGGTCAGCTCTGGGCGGGATTATTGGTTGCGTTGGGCGCCAAGTGGAACGGTTGGTAATCCGAAGACGTTGTGGAGCTGGAAGTATGGCGGGTTGAAGGTACGTCACCGAGTTATTGTTAGGGTTGGCCATCCAATGTCGGGCAGTTGCTGACTGTTTCCACCGCGCAGGATTGGGAAGGGATCATCCTCAACAAGAAGGAGGATTCAAAATGCTGGATACCGATTCCTATCCAGTCAGAGGAAAGCGGGCTGAAGTTCAAAGTCGTTGATGGGGCCGAGTAAGATGCAGCTGACAATCATGAAACGACTTGGTTCGCTGGAGCACCCAAAATAAACGCTCAGCAGCGAATCCTTAGGAGAATCATATTCGGCCCCATTTTTTGTATTTGGCCCCCTGATTTTCCTAGTCGACCCCTCTAGGCAGAAGTATGCGTGGAAGTTTTCGAGCCTCGACTTCAGGACTACGCATACGGATCGGCGCGATGCGCAGACTTGGCGGAGAATGATGGCGAAGAAGCGTATGACAACGCAGATAGCTGGATGCTCATCGCCCTTGGAACGTACTGGGCGGACAAGTGCGGCCGCGATATTCCTTTGAGTGAGGAATAGGAGGATTGGATGTGCGCTGGCTCTTTCTATTATCAATGGGCGAGGGGATCGTTGGCCATAGCCATCAATCCCTCGAGAAACCCTGAATATAGGTTGTTTTTGTAGAACAAGAAGAGATGTGATTGTTCTATAGAAGAGGGAGGAAGCCCTGTATAAATACTACTAGGGCGACGCTAGTGCTAGCGTGGGTGAATCACGTGATAGAATCCTAACCAACAGTTTTCGAAATATTGTGCGGTTTTTGAGCCAATCAAGGAAAATGGCGCTAGATCTAGTTTGTTAGCAAATCGTAGTACAAACAGTATCCTACTACATTTGGCATCGCCAGAACGCTCTAAAGAATGCAGCGTGTGCAGGCGTTATCTAAGAATCTCTTAGCGTATCGTTTTTTCTTTAAATATAGTAACGCTGTCTAGATGCAAATGCGTGCTTAGCTTTTAATATTTTATTGTAGAGATATAGGTAATTAACAAGTCTGTAAGAGAGATGTAGTTAGAACGAGGTGCAGCGGCAGGGTCCGCGGGAAGGGCTAGCGCGGTTTTAGTGCGGGGCAATCGCCGATATGTGCACGAAACCATGCGCTAATCTCTCTACACGCCTCGCTTCCTTATCCCTCACGCTGTAAACGCTACGCCTGTCTTCTTTGGGCGATGACTGTGCCTCTTCCTTTGTTCTGGTTATTGTTGTGCGACAATAGGCACCCATCGCGATGACGTGCGACGTCCGTGCGCGAAATCGCATGTTCACCGTGTCCCCAGCACTGAGGTTCGTTTGCGCTGCATCTTTTTACTTGGTCGTTCCAAATCGTGACGAAGATGCTCAGCGCACATCGTCTCGTTCACTCTCGTCGCCATGGAGTCTAAACCACCTCTACCTGTTTCAGCGGACTCGTATGTCTCGACTCATAGCACTGCACTTGAGAGAGCTAGTTCACAGGCTTTGGTCGGCGATGAGAACCCGCTCAACTGGTCGGCACTGCGCAAATGGCCCTTGTCCATTATCGTGATCCTGATGTCCGCAACGATGGGCTACTACTCCGGTGTGCATGCTGCCTCGATCCAGGCAGTCGCAGATTTCTACGGATGTTCGGTACTCGCGTCCACGTCTGCGGTGTCGTTCTTTCTCCTCGGATTTGCTATTGGTCCTCTCTTCTTCGCACCGTTGTCTGAAATGCTGGGAAGAAACCCGATTCTCAGAGTCGCGTTTGGACTCTTCGTCATATCCAATATCGGAGACGCGTTAGCGCCTAACATCGAGACACTGTTGTTCTTCCGCTTCTTGGGAGGCCTTTTGGGAGCGCCGACAGGTACGAGAACGAATAGAGAGAGATGGCACCCATACTGTGCTAATATCCTGCAGTTACCAACACGGCAGGCTCCCTCACTGACATGTGGGCTCCACATGAGCGAGCTGTCCCACTCGCTCTTTTTACCGCAGCAAGTTTCTTAGGTTTTGTCATCGGCCCCATCTGTGGCGGACCTATTACGCAGTACGCTTCGTGGCAATGGTGAGCAACTCCCTCTCCTACGAAACTTCTCAACAATGTCTAACAATACCGTAAGGGGCTATTGGACTTCCATGATCCTCGGCGGCATAACCTACATCTGCGCCCTCCTCTTCCTCCCAGAAACGTACGCCCCACAACTGGTCCGCGCGAAGCAAATCAAAGCTGGTGGCAACCTCTCCAATGTTGACTGGAAGAAACGCGCGCGCGATAACCTGGTTCGTCCATGGGTTATGCTCTTCACCGAGCCCATCGTGTGGGCCTTGTCAACGTACATGGCATTCCTATACGGAATCATGTGTCTCGTACTCGTCGCCTATCCCATCGTCTATAAGGAATACAGAGGCTGGTCAACTGCCAAGATGAGCGTTGGATACACAGGCCTGGCAATGGGAATGGCTCTTCCAACAATCCTATCACCTCTGCTAAATCGCGCCCATACACATTTTGTGCGCAAACTAGGTCCGCAGCCTGAAGCACGCTTCCCACTGCAGATAGCTTTCACATGGCTAACACCTATTGGGCTCTTCTGGTTCGCATGGACGGCAACAGCGTCTGTACCGGCTGTCGTGCCCATTCTGGCTGGGGTTCCGCTGGGTATCGGTCTTCTGACGGCTTTTCTGGATATTGCTGCGTATCTTACCGATTGCTATGGTATATACGGGGCAAGTGCCCTTGCTGCAAATGGACTTCTGTGCCGACTCTTTGGTGCAGCATTTCCGCTCTTCTCGAAACGGTTGTATGAGAGCTTGGGTGTACCGTGGGGAACTAGTCTGTTGGCTTTCGTCGCCACGGCTATGGCGCCTATCCCGTGGATCTTCTATCGCTATGGGCCGACGATCAGAAAGAAGAGCGCATACCATCAAGCCGCCATGGGTCGTACATAGAATGCGATATGCGTTTCTTTGTGTGTTACATAGATTGAACGATGCGAATAGTCTGAGAATTGACGGACGCGACGAACAGTGATCGGTGTTGGTACATATATCTAATGTGATCCGTGCTCAAACGCGTTAATAGCTTCCAACGCGCTGCGCCCAGGCAGCTCCCCTTGCCACGACAATTGCTTCCTCAACCCAATACGCGCCCTACGCCCATCACCAAAGACATCACTTTGCTTGTCTTGGGGAAGAGATACTTCCACCGTGAAGTATCAACGTGCGCAATGTGTGGGCCTCGCTCGAGCCAGCACCGCACGACTTCAACGCGCACCCAACCTGGCTGGACGAGCTGATGCGCCTAGGTCGAGCCTGTGACGTCCAACCTCGTACCAGCCATCCCCTACAAGCTCTCTAGCTACGCTCGTCAACAAACGCATTAGCACGCAACGGCACCAACAACAAAGACGACTTCTTCGTTTCGAGCGTTTCCCTGCCATTGCCAGTGGTATCGCACCTCTTTCGAGCCTGTATCCCCGAGACCGCCGATAATACCTAGGTGGATAGACTGTCGTCCACAGAACCTATATCGCTTGCGCATCAATTTTGGTGGAGCAATATGCACGAGGGCATTCGTCATACTCGAAGGCAGGGCAGAGACACGGTACATCAGGCGTGATCAGACTGTGGGCAATGGTGACAGCCCTGGGGCCATGTCTGCACACACAACAATTGAATATGGCGGTACTTTACGTATTCCAACCAACTGATGTGCGGATGCTATGGTGCTGTCTAGGATCTAGTCTGGCTTTTGCATCTTCTACCACGGCTGTACGTTGTGGTTAGTTTTGCACCTGCCGCTGTCACCCACACGTGGAAGCAGCGGCCCACGTGCTGCCGTGGACCCTGATTTTCACGCCGTTACCGTTAACCCCGCAAACTCCTCCTCTCACGACATCTAAGACACGTAGTTCAAGTTCTAGATGCATGCTATCAGTACGCATTCTTTTTTTACTGCCAATAGTGGCCTGATTCGACGGGTAAATTAATGTAGTTTGCACGTACTACTACTGAAGCAGCGGGTCTGGGGGCCTAGGCTCCTCTTGAACGAATGGCACAAGCGCCAGGCGCGCATGAGGCTCCTGATGTTCATTTACACCTACCTAACTCTGCTAGTATACTGTAGTGCTTATCTGCTGTTCGGTCAGGGCGCAATGCTTAACCATATTATGGAGTGGTCGTATAGCCATGCGCGGCTTCACGCTTCCCATCTCTCAACATCCACCGTCTTTGCTCTAACAATGCCAGGCAGAGATCACACCGCCGAGGCCGAGACCTTCGACTTCATTCTGGTAGGAGCAGGATCAGCAGCATGCTTGATCGCGTCACGTCTCTCGCAGCGGCTACCCGATCGCCGAATCCTCGTTCTGGAAGCCGGGGAACATGTTCGCGACGACGCCATAGTCCAAACGCCCGGTCTATCGGCAAAACTGATGTCATCTGAGTACGACTGGCAATACATTTCCGTGCCGGAGCCAGGTCTGAACAACAGGAGAGTGAAGCATCCGAGAGGGAAGTTGGTGGGGGGAACCAGTGCGATCAATAGTCATAGTGTGGTGTTCCCTAATCACGAATGGCAAGACCGTATCGCGAATGAGCTCTTATCAGATCCGGGGAAAGAAGAGTGGAGTGCAAAGAGCATGGGAGATTGCTACAGCCGATGGCAGGCAGAACACCCCGAACCCAAACTTGACGATGGTATAAAGACATCATACCCGCGTACCATGGACTATCTCCAATCTCGCTGGACGGAAGCCTTTGAGGAGCTAGGTCATCCGACGGGCACTACAGGATTTGCCGAGAGCAATGCTGGCGCAGTCACTGTCACCAATGCGATCGACTCATCAAAAGGCGAGCGAAGCCACGCAGGCCAAGCATTCCTAGAGCCCGCCTTGAAACGGGGCAATGTGACAATAAGAACCGGCATAAAGGTCGACAAGATTGCTTTTGACGAGGCGTTGACCGCCGAAGGGAAGCTTAATGCCACGGGCGTTCACTTCACACACGAAGGCGAGGAGTATCTGATCGATGGTCGAGAGATTATCCTCTGCGCAGGCGTATTCGAGTCTCCCGCGCTATTGGAACGATCAGGTATTGGATCCAAAGACGTCCTCGCGGCCGCGAATGTCCCACTCTTATACGAGCTGCCAGGCGTCGGCGAGAACTTGCAGGATCATCTGAACTGCGGTCTGTCCATCGAAGCTGGAGACGACACTCCAACTCGTGACGACGGACTACGAGACCCTATGGTGCAAAGGGCGGCATTAGAAGAGTACGGGAAAAGTCGCACGGGTCGACTGGCTGAAGGAGGAGCGTACAGTTTCGCTTTCACGCCACTGCAGTTACTAGAAACTCACTCAGAGACGGAGGAACTGGTTGCAATGGTCAAGCATTCGGTGGAAGCAGAGAGCAACCCCAGCCTCAAAGCCCAGTACTCCGTCATCCAAAAGGCCGTCGAGAGCCCTAGCGAAGCAACAGCCACGACCTTCATGCTGCGTTCACAGCGTCACAGAGACCTCGAATCGATGCCTCCAAACACGCCATCTGTGGTCGATGGCAACTACATCACCATTGTTGCCATGTTGGCGCATCCATTCTCGCGCGGAAACTGTCATATCTCCTCCGATCCTTCGCTCAAGCCAGAGATCAAGTTTAACTACCTATCGCATCCTCTTGACGTGGAGATCTTCGCTCGCCACCTCCGTCTCATTGAGAGGCTCTTCCAAAAGCCTGTCTTTACTGCTATGGCAAAACCAAATGGAAGACGATTGCCTCGAAGCTTTCCCCACCCAGTGACGTCGCTTGAAGATGCGAAAGGGATCCTTCCTATCAATTCGGCAACGAACTACCATCCTTCTAGCACTTGCTCGATGATGAGAGAGGACCTAGGGGGCGTTGTTGACGAACGACTGAGAGTATACGGAACGAAGAATGTGAGGGTTTGCGACGCTAGTGTTTTGCCGATTATACCACGAGGGAACATCTTGACCGCTGTCTATGCTTTCGCGGAGAAGGCGGTTGAGATTATCTGTGCGGAAGCGAAATCGGGCTTTATCAAACCCTAAAGACGATCGATCCTGAGTCGAACATCGGGTCTCTTGACGAGTGTAGTTTGAAAGCTCATTGTAAGACATGAGTAAATGCATTTTCGGTCACGTATCAGCTATTCTTATCCTAGGCCCTCTTCTTGATGATATCCGCCGCCTTCTCCGCAATCGCGTACATAGTGGCCTGTAGATGCGTCGCAGGAATCATCGGAATGATACTTGCGTCCACAACACTCAATCCCTTGACTCCATACACCAGCAATTCATCACTTACACAACCACCAAGCTCTTCAGGCATCATACTGCACCCACCACTGGGATGCGCGAATGTGGGTTGTAGTGAGCCCGAGGCAACACCGCCCTGGATGATCTCCTCATCGGTTTGGTACTGAGGGCCAGGAGCTGTCTCCACAGGGTTATATTGCGCAAGTTCCTTGGACGCCCAGTGTGCGCGGTTGTATCGTGTAAGGGCTACCATAACATCCGCATCAACAGGGTTCTGGAACGTGTTCCATTGGACAATCGGATAGGCGGCAGGATGTGTATTGTTGAGTGTGATAGTGCCTCGTGAGAAGGGCTTGTTGTTCGCGATACCAGAGAAACCCCATGGCTGGATGACAAGTTCGCCTACAGCGGCGTCAGTGCCGGAGAACTGCTTCGCAAGGATGTCGCGCTGCTTCTTGAAACCGGCGAGAAGCTTCTTGTCCTTTGCGTAGCGTCCCGGGAGGAAGTTGGAAGCTACTTGAGATCGTATCTTGGCAACAGTCTTCTTGAACGAGGAATCGAAGTGTTGTAGTGCAATGAAGACGAGACCGTTGGCTTTGCCAACAGAGTATGGGCCGGTGCGCGACTTCAAGTACTGATCGTAAGCTGTTTGGTTGAAGGATGAATCTGTGCCGAGGGCGTTCATGTTCTCTGGATTCAGGTTTTGAAGGTCAAAGTTCATGTAGTTGGCGATGTGGTCTTGGAAATTTGAACCCACGGCTGGGAGATCCTAGGAAATGTCAGCACAGGTCTCAGGATCATCACCACCATCCTTACACCTCATACAAGGAGAATTCTGAACAGATCTGCAGCCTACATCAACATGGAAACCTGCAAAGTAGGTGTCCTAACGTCGATGTAGGCTCCAGCCCTGTTCAAATTTTTCGAGGTTGACGTGCTTACCTTCTTAACGGTGACACCGGCAGCTTTCAGAACGTCCTTTGGGCCAATGCCAGAGTACATGAGCAAGTGTGGTGTAAACACGCCACCAGCAGCAAGAATGACTTCTTTTGCGGCAGTGGCTTCGACTTGCTTGTTGGTGTCTTTTGGAGTATACTTGACGCCCGTGGCGGTTAAGGCGCCTACTCTGTTCTTTGAGAACATAATCTCATCGACATGAGCGTTTGTTAAAAGTTTCAGGTTCTTCCTCGACACAATGGGATCGTAGTACGCAGTGCGCGATGTACTACGCATATCAGTCGCCTTGTTGATTGAGTTCGGTGACCAGTAGTGACCGACAGGCTCTGCAAAGCCCTCCTGTGGGTGCGGAATGTCGACATCATCCCAGGAGTGATAGATAGTCTTCATATCGGGGAATTGGTAGTCCGGTATCGACACCTTCAGCGGGCCATTTCCGTAAGCCTTGGCATCATAGGTGATACCAAAAGCCTTGGTTGTCTTCTTCGAAGGCGCATCGAAGTCGTTGCTCTTCATGAAGTATGGTTTCAGCCCCTTCCAATCCCATCCTTTGTTTCCGAGCTGGCCCCACGCGTCATAGTCTGCATCAGCACCTCTGTCAAACTGCATTCCGTTCACATAGGACCCGCCGCCGACGACGTTGCCGACTGTTACTAGGAAAGTTTGGTTGCCAAGATTGGGAACGGGTGCGCTGTAGATGTCGTACATAGCAGCAAGGTTGAGGCCGCCCGAGTTGCCGGGAATGCTGGATAGGGTGCCATTGTCGAGAGCGCCGTTTTCGATAACCAGGACCGCCTCTGTAAACAATTGTCAGCTCATTGCTCGAAGCACCTCTTCACCTTTCGGTACTCACTCTTGGGATCTTCGCTTAGTCTGTTCGCAACGACCAAGCCCGTGGTGCCTCCTCCAACAATGACATAGTCGTATGTGGTTTGGGCTGATGCCACTGCTAACACCGCAGCGCCAAAGAACGAAGGAGCGATGAATGAAAGCATGTCTGACTACGTATGAGGTAAACGAGAATTACCACAAAGATGAATTTGCTTGCTGACCCGTACGGATCACGGCTGGCTGCGAAGCTGAAGGATTGACGGCGTGCGGAAGAAACCATGAAGCCTTCCTGGGAACGATTTATAGGCCCTCATCGCAACGCTGCCAAGAGATCGTCATGCGTGGTACGGTCTGTACATGTAGACCCCTGGCTTCCATCGATATTCGGACGCATGTGCATCTGCCGGTCTTACTGTGGGTTCTCATGGATGGCTAAGGACCTGCGCCTTCGAGCGATGGATCGTGGCAAAAGGCCGGGTCAACACATGGCGGCCCCAGGGGTGTCAAACATCGGAGGGAATACGCCGGAAAAAAAACTTGACATGTAATCGAAAAGGCGGCGCATTGCTAGTCATGAAGATCAATGCCATGAGAACGGGACGTAGTGCCAACCCCGTGGAAATAACCTTGGAAAGGGTACGCGGGGTGCCTGTCAGGCCCGTTCCCACGCGCGACCGGCAACGGAAGCTACGAAACGGTCCGCCTCGTGGAGTCGCGATGTTGCGACTATGTGCTCAATCAATAGTAAGAGCTATATGTATCGTATTCTCTTCCACAAGAGCCTTCCTTCGCAGCTGCATCGCCAGAATGCTGCGTGTTCTCCACGTGCCAGTCAGGGACACGGGGAGTTCTCTGCACGCTCAATCGGGTATAGCGCATCTGACATCCCACCCCTGCGGAGCCAAATGCCGTCCCAGAACTCCAACCGAGCCGCCTCGCCAGGAGCGGGACGCAGACCCGCGTCGATACCCTATGGCACTGCCTGCCTGACATACTCACGTCCATAAGTTCCTGTACCATTGAGAGAAATGCATGTCGCTTTCAGGTGTTCATGTCACACTCAGAACGCAATTAGTTCATACAAAGTGTGCGCAACCCAAAAGCGATATCTTGCTAAACCTCATAGTGTTTACGCCAATGTTCTGGAGCCCAAAATCTTGCGGCCCTCAAGATTCAGATAAGATACACTACCCGGTCATTTGCCTCAGCGGTTAGCCACTTGGACAGCTCGACCCGTGCCACGCCGATCCGCTCAGACAAACCCCGCACATCTGTCTTAATGATTAAGCAGTTCACATAGAGTGGGTCTGGAGTAATCATGAGCTCGAATTCTTGCGTAAGACCCACCAGCTCAATCTTGCCTGCCTCGTCGTCATTGTGAACTAAGTGTGGCCGAATGTCGGAATGTTCCAAGTCATCGCGACATAATAATGCTCCTTCCAGTTCTGAAAACTCCGCGACAGAAGCCTCCATTATGAGGAGCTTATCCAGATCATTCGCCGACAGCTGCAGTGTCTCAAAGTCCGCTGCCTCCCTCTTTAGATCATTGTTTGGTGACAGAATGCTGATCTTGCACAAGTCCTTAATTTCCACATGCTTTCTGCTGGAAAAGAACTCTTGGGAACTTTTATCTTGAGCGTGCGGTCGCCGCCAGCCTAGCCAGGACCAGCTAGGATAGCCGGGTCGTCGTTCCAGTCCTTTAGTCTCAAAGTCAAGACCGTCCAGTATACGGTCTGTAGGTGTGGCCCAGAAGAATTGGGTGCCTTTCTGTTCGAGCCACGCTATAACGCCCGTACACGCTTTGAGAGTATCGGAATCGTACGTAAGCTCAAGTCTGCAGAAGCATTCCACAAAGCACAGGAAGTCAAACTCATCCCTGCTCGCTGGCAAAGACATCCGAGTCAAAGTTATTGCTTGTTTGAGAATCCGCCCACTATAGTCGCAGTCGATGCTCTCGTCAATCCACCCATCTTTACATTGAAAGACCACTCGATTTTCCAAGAAGAACAGACATCGCCTTGAGAATATTTGTTCCTGGAACGTCCAGCCACGCTGAGTCCAGCGTGCGTTCTTCAGCTCAGCTCCCAGTGGTGGCAAAGCTTCCATGAGAGCTATGTTTCCGATGGACACGCGGTGTTGCGACATAGGGCGTGCTATCGACACCCCGCTAAGGCCTGTCCACGATGAATCGGCACAAGCTGCTACAATTGTCATGACAGCTGTATCATAAATCTCCGTCATCTTGTCCAGATGTCGTGGAAGATCTGGCGCGTCCTGAATCAGACAAAGAGCGTCGACCCAGAGATATCGAATGCCGCATCCGATACAAACTTCCATGGCGTCTCTGATCGTTGCTGGTACCTCATCCCACCGTCGCCTCAATGCATTGCGCTTTGACATGGCTTCCACTTCCGTTTGGTGCAACTTCAGTTGTGTAAGGTGAGATGGGCCCCAGACATAGCTTAGGGCAGCGTATTTCGTTGGCAACTGCTTTGATTTCAGGCACATTGCTTTCACATCGATCAGTCGTAGCGTGTCCAAAGTTCTTGTTGTGAAGCGACTCTTCGCGCAATCGAAATGGGAGTCATGCGGGTCCTCCAAACATTTTCTCACCCACAATGATAACCCTTTGATGTTACAGTATGGCGTCAAACGCTCTGGCAACACAGTGATCCATTCGCGACCAGCAGCCGCTTCGATGTAATCAGGCCATGTGTTGGAGTATGATGCTTGGGAGGCTTGTCGATCGATAACCCTTAGAAACACAGCCCCGTGACTATCGCTCAATGCAACCTTGTTGAATTGTACAACCAGATCTTTTTCTGAGGCTGATATGTCGTCTTCCTTTATCTGGCCTCGAATAACGAGTAGAGACACGAAGAAACTACACATCGGGCAAGTCTTCGCAAGTCTGACGGTTTGCAGGGAGCGGACATCCCAGACCGGACGTCTTGAATGGTCTCTGATGACTCCACACGCGTAAGCAGGATATTGTTTGCCAAGAAACACGGTTGAGAAGTCCCATCGTGCGCAATCTGCGCATAAGTCTGCTGATTTCGATATCGTGCCCTTGTCCTCGGAGGTTAGTTGCAGAAGCTTGTCCAGCCATACCTTGATGGTGCGCATCTTCAATAGTCTTCGATAAAGAGCTACAATCCGAGATGCCTAGGTAGCAGATGAACAATGAGATGTTGGAACAATTACAGAGATGCCTGGGAGTGAACAAGAAGGCTGCGCCTACTCTTGAGTAAGACGAGGCTGTGTAGCCAGCCGAGTCTAACTGCCTCGGGCAAGAACGTTCCAGGCCTGCGAACCCAGCCTCATGGATTTCAGCCAGCATCGACAACTCTTCATACACAGGCAAAACATGCGCATTCCAACTCCACAAAGCCGGGCGAACGGGAACCATACGTTTATCCAGTTTCTCTCCCGTTTTTCGCGGGATCGCATTTCCTCCGCGAAACAACACCGATGACGTTCCCGTTGATTTCCCCGGGCCCGATTGGTGGAAATGCATCAACACGAACGTTACAAGCTACCCCAGACCATCTACTCTACCCCAGCGACCATCGGCCCCGAAAAGGAAATGATGGGGTAAAATTCCGATCAATTGTCATCTAGAAGGTAGACGATGTAGGGATGAAGGAGATCAGTTCATGGGTATATAAGTAATGAGCATCCTTCATCGAAACCGGCAGGCAAACCATCAGCAGCTCGAAATTTGCGATTCCATTCAATCTATCTCACAGCGGCAGAGCCAAATAGCATCAAGATGCATCTCCCAATAACCCTCACCTACCTCACCCTCCTCGCCACCGCATCCGCCCTTCCCTCTTCCAAGCCCAAACCCAAACCCAGCGCCCAAAAACCACCCTACTTCCTCCTCGCCGGCGACTCAACAACGGCCGTACAATCCGCAGGCGGCGGCGGCTGGGGCACCGGCTTCTTGACCACCACCCTCCAAAACGGGGCCTCAGGCACAAACTACGGCCACAACGGCGCAACAACCGTGTCCTTCCGGCAAGGCGGCGACTGGGCAACCGTGCTATCCTCCGCGAAGAACGTCTCAAGCAAATACACGCCTTATGTTACTATTCAGTTTGGACACAACGACCAAAAGCCCGATAAGAACATCAGCGCCGCGGATCTCACGACCAATCTGATTGCGTATGTGAAAGAAGCACGGGATGTAGGCGCAACACCCATCCTCGTTACATCCCTAAGCCGACGCAACTACGATGCCGACGGGAAGATCAAACTAAACCTCGCGGACGTGGTGGCTGCGACGAAAGAAGCGGCGAGTAAGAGCGGCGCTGATATCATCGATTTGAACGCAGCGAGTACAGCGTATTTGAATGCGATTGGCGCGGAGAAGGCGCATACGTATAATCTCAAGGCGGATGATAACACGCATTTGAATGCGGAGGGGAGTGTTGTGTTTGGGAATTTGGTGGCGATGTTGCTGGATGAGGGGGTGAAGAGTGTGAGGAAGTATGTTAGGCCTGTGCCGAGTGTGCAGGTGGCGCTGCAGAAGGGGGTTTATGTTTTCCCTGCTGTTTGAGAAGGGTGGAGGAGGCTGTTGCTGCTATCTTTTGTACAGCGTTGGAAAAGAATTTAGAGCTCTTGTTGTTGTTCAAATGAGTAGCGTCGCTTCTGTCTTGTGTGATTCTAGCTGAGCATGAGGGGAAACTGGCCGATTGGACTGGGAGTACGGAAGGAGTAGGAACTGAGAGTTAGCATAGAGAGGGCCTCCGCCACAGTACCCACCCGTTTACATGTTCCCTGACGTGTAAGTAATGGTTGAACCTTGGCCGTTTGATGTCGAATCGTGTCAGGCTCTTTTTATACAGGTATAATGATACATACCACACTTCCATCCCATACATACACTCCAAACCCTTACTTCCCACCCCCCGTCAAACTCTCCTTAACATCCTTAACAACCGCCCCAACATCCACCGTCTTCCCATCCACGCCCGCCCTCTCCTGAACCCCTTGTTCAACAACGCCACCCTCTCTATCCACAAACCGCGGCCTATCCTTCCACCCATTCGCATGCATATACCCCGCCGTCACAAACCCGACAAACATGCCACCATAATGACTAGCATGATCCGCGGTCGACGTCCCCTTCTTGAACGATTGGAAAATTTCAAGCACGATGAAAGCACCCAACAGCATCTTAGGCCAAAACGCCACCTCCTGCTCTTTTACAAAAGGGATTTTAAGTTTCTCTTGATCGGTGAGGAGGCAGTAGAGGACGGAGATGCCCCAGATAGCTGCGGAAGCACCGACGGAATGAGCAGTGATGTTTCCGCGGCCGAGATTAGCCCAGTAGAGGGAGAACAACGTGCCCACGGCGCCAGCGGAAATGTATGTACCCATGAAGGTGCCGCGGCCAACCAGATCGCAGCATGCGGGGCCGACGAGACAGAGCATCATCATGTTGGCAAGGAGATGCTCGTACTGGACGTGGCTGAAGACGTTGAGGACGCTTTGGACGGCGCGCGGGTAGCCGGGGACGTGCATGAAGTAGCGGGTTAGAATGGGCCAGAGGGGCATCACGCGCCATGCTACTGCTATACCGACGTTTATGGCCAGCAGCGCGCCGATGGTGGCGGTTGTGGGGCTGAGGTCGGGGAGGAGGCGGTAGGAGGGCGAGGGAGGGAGGTAGTAGTGGGCGAAACCGTAGCAGATTAGGACTGTGAGGAAGACGAAGGCGGACATGGGGTAGAGGCGTTGCGCCTGTGATGGTGTTAGTGATCGTGTCGTTTTGAGAAGAGAGGGGAGATGGTGCTTACAAGCGTGGTTTGTGCGAGTAGCTCTTCTTCTGTCTTCGCTTCCGTTAATACAGCAGCCTTGCTGTATTTCTCCATTTCCTCTTTCCGTCGGCTGACTTGCTCGCGACCGAAGACATCGACGTAGGCTGTTTGACCGGGCTTCATGAGCTGCGTGCCAGTTGGTGTACGCACGTACTCTCCAGTCGCAAGTTTCTCCTCCATCTCCCTCTCCTGTTGCTCCTTCTCTTCTGCTTTCCGTGTAATCTCCTCTAATCGTTGTCTCCTCTTCTCCTCGATGTTGAGCTCAAACTGACTCTTGCCTGCATGCAGTATGCCAATCTTCCGATTGTCCTCTTCCTGTTGTATCCTCTCTGCCTCTTCCTTCTCCATTTGTTCTCGGAATGCGCGAGCGGGATCCTTGTATTTGGACTCGGTCTCTGGGTCGGCCAGCCACAGCTCGTAGGCTATGCGGTTTGCCTCTTTCTCTGCCCATTCCTCTGCCGCACGCGCCTCATCTATTGGGTACTTTTCTCGTAACCACTCCAGGCCTTTCAATGCCGTATCCCTGCTCACGTGTGTGTATTGTTTCCCCAGATTGTCTACGCCATAGTCGGCGAGCGAGCCTGCTGTCCTTCGGTGGTGTAATATCCGCAGAACATTATTACCATCGTGACCCGATAGCTTTCGCCCAAATATCCGATGTATCGTTGGTTCACTGACTGGCCCTTCGGGTAGAGGACCTATCCTGACCGTGCGCTTGCGTGATTGGGGAATGCTCGGGTTCTGCGGGGTGTCTATAACTCTTGCTCGATAGCGGGGTGTGGAGACGAAGGCACGACATTGCGGTCGCGAGGATCGATGTCGCTGTATGAGGGGCAATAACGGCGACCTCAGGGTTGGCTCTGATAACGGTTGTGCGGTACAGAGTCGCCGCGCGAGCGATGCGCATGTTGGTCGGAGGAGTGACATGGTGTGAGATGCGCCGGTCCACCTCAGTTGTCGCACTCAGAATTGGCGGTGGATAGCGGCTATCTTCGGATTGTCTTGTTGACAGCCGTAGTTCCTGGAGCCTGGCAATGCATGGTACGCACGTCGTGGGCTATGGTCTGCCAAATGCATGATGCGCATCGCCAAAATGTTCCGTCGGCATCTCGGAGATGCACAGACGCTCCCCGTTCATCACTTGCACATGGCACTCACAAGCCAACAGGTGGGGTAGAAACATGACGAGGATCTTGAAATTACATGTACCCATTTAAGATCTTGTGTCGCAATTGTCTTCTATCAACTCTCCCCCATCGCTTTCATTTTCGCCAACACTCCCATGTTCATACCCACGATCAGCTTAACCAACTCCCAATCCTCATTCTCTCCCACATTGTCCATCACAACCACACCGGTACTCCCATCCCCGCTCTTAGCTCTCCTCACTACACCCTCAGCGCTCTCATCTGCGATCTCCGGGTGGCGAGGCGTCGTGTTTGGAGCTTCCAAGTGATGCCCCTCACAAAGCCACTCCTCCATGCCCCTGTTGACAATCTTGGCGATCGCTCCGGGCCAGCAAGATTTCTTCCAGAAATTACTACCAGAGAGAAAGTTCAGGTACAGAGGACCCGGTGGTACCGGGTTCATGACATCGGTTGTGATTCCAGGAATGGGGTGAATGGCGGCAGCGGAACGCACGAGATGGTCGTTGCAATGCTGTATCTTTGTCGGTATTATATCCGGTATTAGAACCTCGCAGAAATCTTGGAGGCAGAACGTTGGCGCGGAAGAGTGCGATGGGAAGACGGCGTGGGTTGCGTTGTGCGGCCAGGCTGTTGCGTCCAGGCCGCCATTCTTGCAATCTGAACCCGAAGATGAAGCCACAGTCCGGGCTACATTGTACCGCCGCACCAGAACCAATTTACTTCTGACAGCCCCCAGGTACGGTATCGCGTTCTCCGTGTACCAATGGCGCGCATTGGGGGTGATGTAGTGCTCCTCTAGGATGCGGGCAAGATGCTCGTCTGTCGCGCTTCCCACACCTTCCCGCTTCAAACTCACCAATACCGTCTCGCTGGGGTTGGCTAAGAGGAAGTCGTAACATATCTTTAGGATAGGCTCAAGGTACTTCGGTCCTGTCAGACTCACAGGAAATGCGCCGTGGACTAGGTAAAGGTCTTTCTTTGATGCATCTGTCGCGTGTGTTGGCTGTACACGTATATCCAGGAACCTGATCCCATTTTCTAGCTGTACCTTCACATCGTAGAGCTGGCATCGAACAGATGGGAGGGCGCGATAGTGCGTATGTGCATTGTGCGATCCCGGGATGCTTATAGCTGATAGAGGTAGATCATCTGGTAATGAGCCCATCCATGAAGAGTAGTTTAGAATGTGGTTCGCATGGATCGAGAGATGGGGAACTGGTTTCGATGGGTGAAAGAGGGCTCTGTAGGTTGTTGAAGAATCTGCGGATAGCGGAGTGAACGACTGCGTTGACTTTTGAGTGTACGACGGGTGCGTATCAATCCGATGGCGTTGACCATTGGAAGTCTGGATGGTGAGACGCAGGGTAGGATTTGATAGTGTAGATGCGTTAGACTGCTTCGAGTTTGCAAAAGTTAAGGTATACGACTCGAACGGCTGCAAGACGGTTTCAAGATCTTGGTCGTTGAAGCTTTGTGCATGGCTGCTGAGTTCAGGTGAAGTCGGTGCCGCGGTTGGAGTGCTTTGAGCACCGAGGAAGTACCCGCTTGCTTTCGACTGTAGCGTATTTGGGTCCTCAAACCGCTCCACACGCTGAATCGAAAGGGTGACAGGCGTCAAGTTTCGCACGGTAAGTGATGAGGCCATGACCAGTAGTCCCGGCTCTTTCTTACCGAAATGTTTTGCAAGGGTAATGTAAAGTCCCTCAAGACATGTCGACGCGTGTAGATATTGACAAGCTTGAGCTGTCGTTTGGAGCTGTTCCAACTGAGTGAATTTGTTGCGAGACTGGCAATTGCGGAACGATGCCGCCTAGAACAAAGGGTGTACCTTTATCTCGCCAAGGTGTAGATGCATGAACAATGAAAGGTTGAGAAGTGGTCGTCAGCCAATGTGCACAGGCCGAATCAAGCGCCAAGGCGCCAGCCTGAAGAAGACACGCAAGGAAGGCGCAATTCTAGGGCACAGAGGTTCATTTGCAGGTATAAGAGAGGAAGGTGCAGCTATACACTGATAGTTCGTTCAAGTCACAGAGATCACAGAAATCAATAGATTGTCTCAACACCAGGTAATAATAAATATATCGCATTTGTTACGAATATCAACGAAGGCCTAAGCCTTAACTATCATCGGAACCACTACACTGCGTCGAAAACAGACGCTAGAGCGTCCGATCCGCCTCTACCAGGGGTTCATCTGGGTATCATGCAGCCAAAAGGTAAGATATGCATGTCCAACAATGAGAAAAGTACTGGTACAACTAACACCTCAACTGTACACTTGTAAAATCGCAAACGCCTCTCATGCAATGCACCGCGCAGATACATACGGCGTCCGTCTGGAAAAGGAAGCCCGCCAACGCCGAGAAATGCAGTTCGCTAGCAGAGAAGGTGATTCATGTTTTTGGGCACCGGTCCGGTTGGGCTCTCGATGATGTGCCGCTGTGCGCTGCCCGAGGATGAAGGACGAGAATCGCTCGTAGACGACGTCGCATGCGCGTATGCCATCTCCTCCTGAATTTGAGCACTGGGTGTACGGTCCTTTGTAGGTGTGAAGCTTTCTATCGGTGGTCGCTTCGGTGAGTGGTTGTTGCGGCTATCTGCACTCGAAACAGGCTGGAACACAAAGTCTGACTTTATCTTGGTCAGTCTTGCTGGCTTCCTGGGGGTCGATGGAGTCCGTCGCTTCTCGATGTGAATTGTGTCGCTGGCATTCTCCTTCGGATTGAGCCGAGTCTGCTCGTTGAACTTTGACTCGATAATGGTAAGGGCCGGATCAGATGCTTTGGCCAAAGGCTTGCCTGTAGCTTTGGCGCCGCCCTTGGTAGCCTTGAAGACGTTGTTGATAGCGGGAGCCTCTTTCTTCGGCTCCTTCTTGCCCGCCTTGCTCTTGCTTGCTGCTGTTGCCTTCTTTGGTTGTGCTTTCGGCTTCTTTACGGGTGCTTTGGTTGCGGGCTTGCCGAACAAATCCATCTGCCCGTCTGCCTTGGCGTCTGCCTTCCTCTTCGTGCCTTTCTTAGACGGTGTGTCTGGTTCCGCTTTGTTAAAAGATAGTGGCAGTATGCGAGGGCTTTGCCCAGGTGTAAGCTGGCCTGCGTTGCGTAAGACACCAGGCTTTCGAGGAGTTCCGATGATGACCTCTGCTCTTTGCTTCTCCCTGACTTTGTTGAGATCCTCTTCTGTGACTGTCTTATAGTCCATGGGGTCGTCCCATCGTCGCATGTTGGCATGGCGCGCGACTTCATCGCAAGGACCTTTGACTACTAGGTCCCACTTGTCCTCGAGATCTTTGCCCATTGGCTCGGGGTCGTTGTTCAACCAGACGGTGACTCCATCTTTTCGGTCGCGAACAATATTGCACATCTCGCGGGCTATGCGCCGCACACCGGGGACCTTCAACGTGGTGCCAGCCACGATAACAGCGTCGGGCCTCATGCGCATGTCATAGGATGCACAAGAACCGATCGACTCATCATCAGGATTATGTTCGTTGTAGAGAACCATACGAGGACGCAGGCGGCCAATGCCGTGGCTGCGCTTGTCTGCGACTTGGCGGATCTCGTCGTTCTCCACACAGCTTGGGCAGGGTGGTGGACTAGGCCCGTTGAACTGCTCGGCGTCGAAAGGCTCCACCTTCTGACACTTGGAGCACACCATATAGTCCAGACCACCATGCACTTGGACAGTCTTCGGCCAAGGTCCTTTCTTGGGCAAAGGCACCGTTGTGCTTAGAGGGGGTAATGAAGTGTCTATGCCGTCGACGTTCTGGGTGTAAAGCCGCATGAGGCGCCCTTCTTGGGCTAGGGTCGCGAGAAGATGGTGGAAGGCGGTGGGCTGCGCAGATTTCGTGTGCTGAGACAGCGTGCGCACCATGTCGTGGAATGTCGACGTGGACGTGTCATCCTGGTAAACAGACGCGTCGAAGAGGTCCTTGCCAGAAGACTTGAGCTTATGCTCCTTTTTGAGCGTGTTGAAGAGGCCAGTAGCTGATCGGAAATCGGGAATGCCAGCCGAAACCGAAATGCCTGCACCCGCTATAACCACAATCTTGCGCTTCTTGTGCAGAACGCTCAGCAAGCGCTGCAGCTGTGGTAGCTCGTCTTGTTCGACGTCGGACCTGGAGAGGTCAAGGTATTCTGCCGTGCGCTCCTTGGGCTCTGCCGTCTTCCTCCTCTTTACTGGACGCGGGTTGTCGTCGTTACTGGAGGGGGGAGAAGGCATGTCTTCGGGCGCGGGTGACGTCTTGGCGGATGAGCGTCGCGAGGAGGATGGGGACATGTAGGCGCGACGTTGAGCGAAGGATTTGTTAAGCTCAGCTGGTGGAGTGGGCGACCGAGAAAGAATAGAGAGATCTGAATCCGAAATCTCGGTCAAGGGCGAGCTGGGCTCGGTGTTTAGCGCATTGTAAGCCATGGTGAAGGAGCGCCGTGGGGATTGTGGGGTGGACAGCAACAGGCAGTGACGGCCGTGTGTCGCGAGGGAGGTTCAATGTCGAACGCAAGGCGCCTGACGGCTTTCAGGGACCCGGCGCGTCTAGTACCGCAAGATTCTTTGTAGCTTGAACAAGACGGTGGAATTCCGCATTAATTTCTGGGTATTTGTTCGAAATATGCCGCGTACGGAGAGTGTGTGGAGATCGTGATTGTGTGGAGGGCGTACGTTGGGGGCTGTCGGTCGTCGCTGCCGTGCTGCCGCTGCTGCCGTTTTGGTCCCCTTCGAGAACCGTCGGATCGGGAAGGTACGCTAGATCATTGTGACGCTTCGTGAAGGCGCGATAAAGAAAGGGCAGGCAGGCGCGCGTCTGGGATAGACGCGTTTGTGGGCGGTGGTGAAGGGGGGTGGGAAGGGTGCAGAGGTTGGCGGTGGATGCGATGACGGGCGAGCGCTGGTTGACCTGGACAACCATGGGCGCCGGGTAGGTCTGCCAAGAACAGAACCTAAACACTCGACCTGTTTACGTTTGCGGCATGTCTGTGCTGGACCGAACATGGCACTATCTGAACGGCAGCATCATTGAAGTAGTAGGCGTGCAAGAAGCATGTTATGCCGTGTACATAGGGTACGACAGCGAGCTCTGAAGCAAGTCTTCGCTCGTCATGCTTCCCACTGGACGGCACGATGCCATGTTCTTCGTGACAGCCACAGCGCATGCAATCCCTCCCAGGTTCATAGAGATCGGCGCGATGCGCTTATTTGACCGTCGCAATCCCGGTGTCGCATAAGCATTCTGAGCTTGTTGCACTATATTCTGAGCTCTTGCGATGACCTTCATCAGCATTCTGAGAAGGATGACTGCCCAGGATGACGATTGTGCGCGAAGCTCTCACGAACAGCACACCAGATGGAACCGCGCTAGTCATCGTTAGCTGCATCGCTTACTGCCGCAACTGATCCCAGACAACCGGGCGCAGCCTCATCAACCCTCGACCCTCTCCACGTCCGTCTTTGTCTTGAATTTCTTGCCTCATTTCCTTGTATTCTCTGTGATACCCGACGATTCGCTCGTCATCTGTTCGTGTTTGTCTAGTGCGACTTTCTTGGCGGGGTTGTTTCCCACCTCTTGTTTTGTCGACTGATCTCACCCTCAGCCGACCTGCCGCCGAGCGCAGCTATCTCACCACAATGGACGGCGCAAGTTATAACATGGATGTGGACGATCTCTTCGGAGACTCAGAACATGTCAACATACAGTCTATCAATACGACACCGCCAGTGAAAGGGCTCGACGGGCGCATCGATGAGCTAGCGTCTAGCGGCTGCTGCCAGTAAGTGAGTCTTGGGTAAGTCTGCCAGCTCCACTAACAGGTAATAGAAAGATATCATGGTCCAAGAATGGCTGTGTCGCGTACATAAGTCCAGACGGCTACTCTGTCCATCTGAAGATTTTCTCGCGAGAGCCTGAGTCCGGCAAATGGGATCTCGGAAGAAACGTCCCTCTCGAATTTCCACAGGGCCGCGAAATCTTTCGTTTGACCCATCTTTCATGGAGTCATCTGGGCAACGATCTCGCTGTCATGGACGAAGCAGGTCGAGTGATGGTCTTCTCATGCGCCATGGCCTTGGACCGCATGCATTTCACCAGAGCGGAAGTGGCTCATCCAGAGTCCGAAGTAGATGGTGTGGTGGGCATGCATTGGCTTGCGATCCTGCCCTACGCGCAAAAGGTAAGGTCTTTCGGATGTTTGTGAGCCTGTTTCTAATTTTCATCCAGAATCTCATTGCTTGGTCGGCTTCGCAAGAAAAAGGCAAATGGAAGTGGAATATCAAACAGCACATGTTCAACAATGCGCACCATCCTGTAGAAGGCAAAGCATGCTTCATATATCTGAAGAGACATGGCGAGCTCAAGCTTCGCTTCCAGCAAATTGACAACAGTTGGCAAGAAGTCTCCGCTCAATTAGGGCCTATGATCTCAACGAAGGAGTCCTTCACACACGCAGCCTTTACGTCGAACAACGGTACGGTCCTCTGTACGCTCTGATGTTATTAAGTTAACATCTTCTAGATAACACCCTCCTACTGGCTGCCTACGACGTCAAGAGGCGGTTGCATTTATATCGAATTGAGACAATCTGGAATGTACCAACCGACAAGCGTAGCCAGAACGCCGGTCCATTCGAGAAGCCAACCATCCAAGTTTCATTGATCGCTTTGGAAGATGATTGCAACCCCGTTGAGCTTGCGAATGACGACCTGGGCGATGGCACATCATCAAGAGGTGCGGCTGCCGCTCAACTAACACATCTCAACTTCCTTCCCGTTACACCCGAGCAAGATGACGGCTCGGTGCCCATTATTCAAGCCATATTCTGCAAACCACCGAATCCGATCTCGTATGATCTGAACCCGCAAGAAACGCGCTACAGCATCATCGTCAAATGGCAGGTGCATCAAGAGCAACACAGTCAGCTCCATTCCAGCCTCGATCAGGTGACATCAAAGAAGAAGAGCGTAAGCTCGGTATCTGCACAGAACACTTTCCTTCTAAAGAGACAGCCTGACTTCTCATTGCATGCTGTCGTATTAGGGTTCTACCCGATATGGTACAGCATGCTTCTGGCATTCACGTACAGCGATGGGGCTATCGAGTTCAGGAAGCGATCGACCATGGAGATAGTCATGCCAGATGGCAATACTGACACTGTGAACTCGCTGTTACAAGCTGGTTTCGTCTTCCAGCACGCCGAACCCTCGCTACACGTCGCCCTATCACCCAACCACTGCTTGGCGGTATGTATGCAACTGGACGGTAGCCCAAAGCTGCGCTCTATGGAGTACTCCCACGGCACCCTCTCATCAGACGATGATGATCCCCGCCATGCCGCCGCTCTTGCAGCACTCACTTTACAGTCTTCGTCCGCAGCAAACCAATACTATTCCAGCGACGACATCTTCGCTCTTGTCAGCTCCCTCAGCGACAAGCGTAAACACGACTTCATCAATCTGCTCTTCGAAGGGCTCCAAGTCAACATCGACTGTGGCGTAGACGACACATCAAGCAACCACTTCCTTCTCCTCGGCCGCAGCCCCTTCTTCGGAAAGACACTCTCAGCCATGAACATCCTTGGACTCCAAGGCAACATCGATCGTTCCTTAAACAGCAAAATAGCCTGGCAAATCATCAACATCAAATTCGTCACGCAGACCCTGACCACCATCGTCCGCCTCCACGGCGACCCATCGAAGAGCAACCTCCGACCCGAAGCCGTCCCCCAAATGATTGGAACCTGCAGATGGACAATGCACTTCATGGCCTACATCCTAGACGATCTCTTCGCCCTCGGCCGCGCCCTATCCGACATACCCCCAGCAGACCTCACGCGTCCCGTCCTTGAGGCCAAAATCCGTGAGCTCAACAAACCCGCGCTCCTCCTCATCCTGTCCGCCTTCCCCCGCGCCATGATGAAACTCTGGTTCCAACCTATTGCGTGGCTCTCGCGCAGCGCAGCAGCCTACGTCACGCTGCCCAATTCCGCAGCCGGGAATCCCAATGCGCCGCCCCAGACGCCTGAAGCGAAAAAGCTCTACTCTCCTCTTTATGCTGCTATAACAGAACTCCCGTTCGATTACCGCTACTACGAACAGCTGCTCACCGAGACACAGAGCCACGTCCGCGGCACGTACAAGCAACGCAATTTGACGGACATGCAACGCAACAGCATCGAGCGCGAACTACTCCTCGGGAAAATCCCAGACATCCTCTTCCCTGTCGCTAAACGCCTCGTTACGGATTACCTCTGGAAGAGCACGACGCAGCAAGTTTGCCTCGCGGACAAGCTCGACATGGGTAGACTCATGTTCTTCGATACCACGTGGTTAGGGTTCACGGACTCAAAGCGCGCAAGGTACTGGCACGACACGCATGTGGTGGATGTGTGTCAGAAGATGATTATTCGGGGGACGGGCACGTGGACGCATCCTGTGGGGTCGGCGACGGGTGGCGGGAACAGGTCAAGGAGTGATAGTATCCAGAGTGCGGGGGCGAATGGGGAGGGCAGGAAGAAGAAAAATTTGCTCAAGCAGTGTACGAGGTGTGGTGCTTGTATGGAGGATGTTGTGCCGGGGTTGCCGGGTTACACTCCTGCGCATTCTCAGTACTTGCTCGGGTTGAGTAAACACTGCGTCTGTGGGAATAGCTGGATGCTTGTTGAGACGAAGGGAAAGGCGAAGTAGGCAGACTGGCAGAGGGGTGAGAAGGAGCTGAGTAAAGGCTTCTACTGAATAGTCTTCCAGCTTTGCGTAACATGTTGGAATAGAAGAGTAGTCACATATCACAGCATGGGGAAAAGTTGATTTGTTCGTGGTCATGTTTATTCTCATTCATTCAGGGCAGTCTAGCTGCTTTTCATATAGCTCATCATAAGACGCGCATGTAGATCATAAACACATACACACATAACCAAGACTCATCAAGCTGTCTATGCCTTCGCGGCACCAGCCTTGATGAGGAGGATATCACCATCCTCGACAACGTAGTCCTTGCCCTTGGTCATGATCTTGCCCTTTGCCTTGCAAGTGGCTTCATCACCCTCTTCCCTCAGTACCGCGTAGTTGTATACGATTGCCTGAATGAAGGTCTTCTCGAAGTCACCGTGAATGACACCAGCAGCTTGTGGCGCCTTGGTGCCAGTCCTTATTGTCCATTGCCGGACTTCGTCGGTACCGGTTGTGAAGAAGCTACCAAGTTGAAGGGCCTTGCGCATGACCTGAATGGCCTTGGGCAGCGCCGACTTGGTACCGAGGTTCTTGAGCTCTTCAGCGGCCTCCTCGTCAGACATGACGGCGATGCGCTCCTCGAGTTGTACGGAGATGGGGATGATTGGGTCACCGGGGGCGTTGGTCTTGACCCACTCGGCGATCTTGGGGAGATGCTTGTTCTTCTGGCGGATGTAGTCCTTCTCGCTCAGGTTGACAAGAGTGACGACGGGCTTAGCGGAGAGGAGGAAGAGAGGGTTGATGTGCTCGACCTAGCAAACTGTTAGTACGAGCTTGCGAAAGGTATTCCATGTAGGTAACGAGGTTGGGGTGTTGTTAATCAGAGAAGGACTTCACTTCAGAATAGCCCAGCGTTAATGGGCCATCAGAGAGCTGGGATTATAGAGCAATCGCTCTTTGTCATCTTGTAACAGAGTGTGCAGGGAAAGGAAGTGAGATGTACATACCTCTTTGGGGGACCAGTTGCCCTTCCGGACATCCTTGCCGTCCTTGAGCATTTCGAGGACCTTCTCAACTGTGGCTTGCTCTTCCTTGAGCTTCTTCATCTCCAGACTCTGACCGCCTCTCCTTGTCTCCTTGACAAGCGCAGCGTGTGCCTTCTCGGTGAACTCAATGTCCTTCAGGCGCAGCTCCTCGGCGATGATGTCCAAGTCACGGATGGGGTCGACGTCACCCTCAACGTGGATAATCTCGGCGTCGTCGAAGCATCGGACGACTTGGAAGATGGCATCGACGGCGCGGATGTGCGACAAGAAGGCATTACCGAGACCAGCACCAGTGGAAGCACCGCGCGTGAGACCAGCGATATCGTAGATGGTCAAGTGGGCAGGTACGACCGACTTGGGCTTGTAGTGCTCCACTAGCCAGTCGAAGCGCTCATCTGGGACAATGACGCGCGACTCTTCTGGGTCGATGGTGGCATATGGGAAGTTGGCGGGGTTACCAAGGGAGCACTTGGTGATGGCTTGGAAGAGCGTCGACTTGCCGACGTTCGCTAGGCCAACCTGGCAATCACTGTTAATGTGAGAACGCGACAAGACCAGCTACGGAGGGCTCTCACTCACGATACCAGTCTTCAGGTTGTTTCCCGGCCTGCCGAGCGGGAGCTTCTCCTCCTTGACTTGCTTCTTGGGAGGCATCTTTTTCTTCTTGGGCGCGGACGCGTAGGTGCGAGCTGCAGTGAAGGAAAGGAAAAATTTGGTGGGGGAAGATGAAGAGTGCAAAGAGGCTGGGAAAAAGCAGGCAGTGCTTGCTGCCGGGTTGTAAAAAGTGGGTATCAGAGAAGAGAAAGAAAAGGTAAGAGGCCTGGTGGGGGGCGTGATGAAATAGAGGGGTGGGAGAGCTACCTAGCAGCCGCTCTCCTGCGTTTCCTGGGTTAATTGACGGTGCAGCGAGTCCAATCGAATTTTCTTAAGTTTATGTGGCTAGGGTGGCGTCCGTGCAGCGCTTGCTCGAAGCAGCAAGCGCCGAAGCCGCGTCTCCAGCTGTGCTCCAGCGCCAAACCGGCGGTCATGGCTACAACGACCTCCATCTCCATCTCCTCCCCCACACCTGTCCCTCCGCATATTACTCCAGGGCTGGCCCCATTCACTGACCTCCGCCCTGCCGTCATTGTACCACTACCTCGTACCACTCATCGTCCCTTAACAGCGTCCATGATACCCCACCATTCTTATTCGGTACCGACGTAGAGACCTACCCCAATACATACCACACTCGATTGTACATACATCACTACAACCATAGACAATGTCATCCTCTACCCGTCCCAAACCGTCGCGCAAAAGTTCCAGCCAACATAGGACCACGCTGTCGCTGCAGAGAACCGAAGTCTCCATACACGTATATGACCTGTTACCGCCCGGCAAGGTCGCAACCGTACTCTGGGCAATCGGCAGCTCGCTCCTTCACACAGGTGTTGTTATTGGCGACAGGGAATATGCATACGGCGGACATGACCGGCGGGACTTGACAGGCGTGTACTGGACGAAGCCTGGGCAAGAACCACCGGGTGGCACGTTCAAGCAGGCGATCCTACATGGCTTCTCTTTCCGACCTGAAGAAGAACTAGAGGCTATCATACAAGAGGTATGCAAGGACATATGTATATTCAAGAAACTAGCTAATGACTACAGGCCTCACACGAGTTCCAAGGAACATCGTACAACCTCCTCACGAAGAACTGCAACCACTTCACGTCCTACCTCTGCGAGAGGCTCACGGGTCGCCCAGCGCCGAGCTATCTGAATCGTGCCGCTAGCATCGGCGTCGCTCTACCATGCGTTGTACCACGGGAATGGATAGCGCCACCGGATTATGATACTGCTGATGGAGAGTTGCTTGACGAAGAGTTCGAAGACGAAGGAGCGTCGATGCTACGTCATGATCGAGAACGAGAACGCCATCGGACAACTGAGGAAGCAAGGGGCTGGGAAAACGCGGGCTATTCTGCTGGAAGTAGTCGTGGTGATCAAGGAAGCGCAAGAGGGCCTATTAGGTATGAGGCTGGAAATCTTGCACCCAGGCTTGTCAACATCGCGGAAACGGATTCTAGTGGTCGGACTATTCCACCCGCTGAAAGGGCACCATTGCCGAAAAATTTGACATGACTCTTGAATTGGTCTGATATGCCCTGGTCACCATACACTGCTCTTGTGATATATGCCTCTGAGTGCTGAAAGCCGCTACCCATGACGCCGGTGAACCCCACTAGCATCGTACACTTCATCTGCTTTCCGCTCCTATGTGCTCGACAAGCAGTCTCTAACCCAATCTCCTCGGCTTCTTGCTCCTTGTACCACCAAACTTCAATCTCGTCGAGTCGGCCAGCTTCACAATCAGCGGCCGTATCCTCTTTCCCTCAGCACCCAATATCGCCTTTGTGACTGCCTCTCTGCCTGCGCCAAACCCTCTGTATATCAACTCCAACTTCTGAATCTGCGGCAGCAAGCCCTTGTCCTGGATTCGGTTCATGAGGAAGGCGGCCAATTGATAGGCTGCATCGTATGTTCCGCGCCCCGCTTTCCTGAAGCCGATGTTCCCGCAAGATACCGAAATCAGTGGGTTTCGGTTTGGCTGTGTCAGACACAGGTGTGTGTTGTGCTTGGTGGCGTAAACGTGGAGTTTGTGTTTGTCGTCTTCGTCCCATTCGCGCGGCGCGAGGTTCTTGAAAGAAGCGTCGTTTGGGTTTTGGCCGGGTATGAAATTGTATGGATTGGGGGCCGCGCCACTGAAGTTCTCATCTACATTGCTGAGCAGCTGGTCGAGACTCTTCTCAGGCCTCTTGCGGAAGGAGGGAGGAGTTGCAGCGAGGACTCGTGTGCTGTGCGAAAACGGTCGCAGGGGTTGCGTGTGTCGACATGATGAGCGAATTGAGCATGTGAGGGATCGAAACGTCTGTAGAGTTGTGTTGCTGGCCATGTTGAAGGCGGTAGATGCCCCGATTGAGGTTCGGGGATGCAGCGATTTGCTAGAAAGTCGCAGAAGGTTGCGAGTCTGGCTTGGCATTCGGAAAAAGATGGCGATGCTTCTCACCCACCTTCGCCGCGCCCACCTTCCAACGCTCACTGCTTGGGCCGGTCCTACTTCAATTTAATACCCAGATCCAATTGCCTTCAAGTCCAGAGCATGAGGCCCCAAACAGCAAGCACATTTGCCGCCACTGCGCGATGGAGCATACAACCCGCCGCTGCTACGCCTGCAAGCGCATACGGAAGAGCTGCAGCGTATAGACGGATATCAACACTACCAAGAACATCGCAAGTCTCCTCCACACGCACGTCAATACCTTCCACATCCACACCCTCCTCCCAACGCTTCCTCCGCAGCGAATTCTTGCCCCAAGATGTCCTCTTCCGCACGTCATCCGCATACGCCCGCCACTTCTCTTCTCGGCCCGCCCTGTACGAGCAAGCGCAAAAGCAAAAAGACGTAAAGGACCAAGAGCCTGACACCACCAAGTCAACAGCCTCCGAGGGTAGCACCGCTGAGCAGGCTGCAGGCGACCAGGCAAAGAAAGAGGGCGAGGAAGCCAAGGAGAAGAAGGACGGAGAGGAAGAAGCTGGTGAACAGAAGGAGGGCGAAGAGGGCCAGAAGAAAGAGAAGAAGGATGCGCCCCCACCTCCACCCCATGGCGACAAGACACCATGGCAGGTCTTCACCGAGACCTTGAAGCAAGAGTTCCAGGCCTCCAAGGACTGGAACGAGGGTACAAAGCAGTTGGGTGGTGCGCTGCACGACTTCCAGCAGAACCCAAACGTACAAAAGGCTGGCCAGATCTCTGAGGCTGCCAAGACAAAGACCACGGAGGCATTGAAGGCGACGGCATCCGCTGTTGGTCACGGTGCGGCGTGGACATGGGACACTATGCCCGTCAAGGGTGTTCGTGCTGCTGCGAGGGTTACTGGTACCGGACTTGAATACGCAACTCGGCCAGTGCGACAGACCAAAGCCTTCCAAGCTGTGAAGGAGACCATCGACGATGGCAGCTCGTCAAGATACGGTGGCTGGGTTGAGAAGGAAGAGCGCAGGAAGAGGCGTGAGTTGCGCGAGCTCAACGAACTCCAGCGAACTGGCGGCAAACCTCTGGGCCCAATGGAGGAGGACCCAAAGTAAGACATCACTCAGAAGATCAGGACCTTTGACTAACAACTAGCAGTGCTGGCACAAACGTCACCCTTCACAAGGACGCCAAGTACAAGGAAGTCTGGAGAGAATGGAAGGACAACTCCAAGCTCGCCCAAGGCTTCTTCAACATGAAGACAGTCTACAGGGAGTCTGACAATGCCATCATCGAGACCGCTCGCAGTATCTCCGACCGCATCACCGGCTTCTTCGCCGAAAACGAGACGGCCATGGTCATCAAGCGATTCAGAGAAATGGACCCCAACTTCCAAATGGAGCCCTTCCTGACCGAGATGCGCGAATACATACTCCCAGAAGTCCTGGACGCATACGTCAAGGGCGACATTGCCGTCTTGAAGGAGTGGCTATCAGCAGCGCAATACTCAGTATACGCAGCGCTGATGCAACAATACCAGGCCGCTGGCCTCAAGTCTGACGGAAAGATTGTCGACATCCGTGGTGTCGATGTCCTGAACGCAAAACTGCTGGAGCCAGGAGAGATCCCCGTCTTCATCCTTACCTGCAGAACCCAAGAAGTGCACGTCTACCGCAACGCCAAGTCTGGAGAACTGGCCTCCGGCATGGACGACAAAGTCCAGCAAGTCACATACGCCATTGGTGTAACCCGGATACCAGAAGACGTCAACAACCCCGAGACACGAGGATGGAGGTTGATCGAACTGCAGAAGAGTGCCAGGGATTACTACTGAGCGAGTCGCCACTATTCTCTTTTTCCTTCCCTCTGCGTTCCACCCTGTACGATTACACTACCTTCTCACCACACCTTAATGTTGGTGGTCATGTTCTTGCTGCATCTTTGGCGTCCAAAAAGACAGTTGTTGCTCTGTTTTTGTAGTCCTTGGCTGGCCTCTATATGGGGTTATTATGTTTCGTCACCTGGGTCATGGAAGTGGATAGACGGACGCCGTAGATGAGTATGGCGTTCTACATGACGCACTTCTCTACTCTGTATGTATAGTATGATGACTTGATGGATTGGTGGAGTGGAAATACCACGTGTAAAGCAAGTGGAACAAGTTTTCAAGGACAGAACTGAGATAATAAAATCTCAATTCACACATGCAGCTTCGTCTCGAGCTATTTTCATCGTGATGTACAGTTCCTAATGCAGACTGCGAGGTTTCCTTGAGTCGACAGTATACATGGGCGGGCATCGACGACAACCCGTTCAACTTAAAGGGGCACCTACGCCATAAGCTAATTCATCACCATCGGCCGAAGTACGCACCAAGAGATGCAAACACACTCCATGACAAGACCCATGAATAGTCACCATCTTGGCGACCATTGTCCCAAATTTCCCTCGCCCTCGCAGCCAACAACATCCCACCCTCTGAACCTCGGCACTTCCTATTCCGCAGAGCGTCCGAGCTCAGGGACCGAACGCGCGCGCATGCGCGGAACCTCCGACTGTACTACCAAACCGTGCTCACCGCCGACTTACCCTCTAGTCTAGCCAGAAAAAAAAGTCTCTGCCGCGAGATTCTAGGCGCTGACTACGTAAGTATGATATCCGCAAGGTCTGCCTTATCTGGGCATGTGGGTCGCAGCAGAGTGTTAGGTTTCGGGGCATACAGAGCATTGGCCCCGCTGCGCGAAGTCCGCCCGGGTTGTATAAAAGGACGGAGAGGGCCTGCTGGGGGTGGGTTGGAAGATAGGATACGGATTGTTAGGTGGACGAGTAGTGTTTGTAAGTTTGTTCCAATTCCCGTCTGGATTAGACTTCTATGTCCTATCGCTATGGAAGACTCGAGAAAGAAGAATTTAGTAAACTAACACTTCGATCGCAGCAGAACAATCGCAAACCGCACAACACACATCACCGCCTCCGCCACCACCCAATTCCTCCTCCCAACCCCCCAAACGACCAATTTACATCCGCCTCCCCATCGCCCTCGCTCTCACCCTCCTCACCCTCACCAGCGGTTTCGTAATCGCCGGTTTCCCCGCCATGGCCTCCCTCCAAGACCTCGCGAACCCGCCCACCGACGCCGAAACCCTCGAACTCTTCACGCCCAGCACAGAAGCCATTGCCGAGATAGAACGAAGCATATTCGAGCATCCCCTCACAAAGTCGTTATTGGCGGACCCCAAATACATTGCTTCGCGGCCGCATCTCAAGATACCGGAGGGACTGAGGGCACAGAACCTGACAGGAGGCACACTCCTCGGGCCAGACAAAATCGCCGTTCCCCCGATTCAATTCAGCACAGCCGACGGCTCTGAATTCGTATCTTTGCAATACCTGGGTGAAGCGCTGTGCGGCCACCCCGGTATCGTCCACGGCGGTCTGCTAGCCACACTCCTCGACGAAGGACTAGCACGATGCTGCTTCCCCGCGCTGCCGAACAAAGTGGGTGTGACGGCGAGTTTGAAGATCGATTACAAGGCACCGTGTATGGCGGGGCAGATTGTTGTGTTAAGGGCGGAGACGACAAAGGTTGAGGGCAGGAAGGCGTGGGTCAAGGGACGGTTGATGACGCTGGGGAGTGGGGAGAAGGAGGGTGTTGTGTTGACGGAGGCGGAGGCGCTGTTTATTGAGCCGAGGCAGGCGGCGCAGATGAAGAGGGTTGTTAATTAGAGGGGTGTGTTTTGGAGGCGTTATATGAGATGGGAAGGTTGGTGGTTTGTGCGACGATAGACTTTTAGACTTTGGACATGGGAAGGTGTTCGTAGAGAAGGGTGTGTGAGATCGCATCGTTGAGATATCTCTCGTCTCTCGGGCGATATCTCAACGATGCGATCTCACACGCTCTTCTCTACGAATACTTGTTGTTGATGCTTGGTCAAGATGTAATGATTAAGACATGGCAGCCAGTTTGCGTCTCGTGTACATGTGCATGTGAAGGTCCAAGGCGAACGGTGTTGGATGGGCTTACCATGCAAGCTGGCTGTACACTTGGCCACTGGAACCAGACAACTCACTTAGAATAGAGTTTAAGCATCAACACATTTCCTTCACAAATGCAATCATCACAGGCAGACGAAATGATTTGGTACGACACTCGCTTCTTTCATTAAAGTATTAACGTCCGATCCAATCCACCATTTCAGCCACCACGTCAACAATAGACGCGTCCCTCGCACCAGCAACCCAGCACATCCAGGGTCAAGCCAGTCCAACGTCCTTCTTCCCTCTCTCCCTCCCAACTTCCCCACTCGACAAGCGAGCTACATACAAGGAGATCTTTCCAACCATCTTGCACGACGACGCCATTTCAAAAAAAGCAAAAACATATCCAGACCCGTAGATCTGAGACAACAACAACAACAATGACGATCATCAACAAGATACTGCGATTTCCAAAGATACATTTGGACACAGACCAAGTTGAAAAGGATGTGGAAAAAAAGAGATATGGGGAAACATGGTTTGGTGGGAAAAGAAAAGAGTGTATGAGAAAAGAAAGTGGTGGGTTTGGAGTGTGGGGTAAGAAGGTGGCGTTCTATTTACAACTGAGACTCCTTCGTTTCGAGAGGAGAGAGTGGAGGTAGGTAGGTGGTGGTGGTGGTCGAGGTAAGGTGTTTGTTGGGAGGTAAGATGGGTTGACGCGCTGTGAGGAGGTTGGCGTCGGGTATCTGTAGCGACTGAATGCCAAAAGCTGACATCGGCTTTTCGCGGCTAGCGTTTGGTGAACAAGGGGGGATTTGGAAAGAGACGCCCGGCGCTGATGAATGCTATGCTCGAGAAAGAAAGATCTGCTGTACAGGGTGGTGATGATGCGTTCGCTAAGTGATGCTGCTTTTCGAGAGAGAGAGGATGGAGGTGATGTGTATGGTCGAGGTAGAGACGGGTGGGAGCATGGGCTCATTATAGGCGTGACAAGGCTAAGTTCAAACTCGAGGGCTTTTATCTGCTTTGCCCGAGGTTCAGCCATGACATGTCTGATTGCTCCTTTCCGTTGCTTTGGTTGGGACCCGGGCCGGGGAAGAGGGTTGCTGAGCTCTCGTGTCCGACTTTGGGTGGTGGGTAGAAGGAGTTGAACTTGGGGCTTGGTAGCGCCGCCTCAGCCTTGCCTCCTTGTGCACCACCGGGACCACCTGGGAACACTGTCGCTGTGCTCTCGCGATCTTGTGGGAGACCGAGACGCGGTGGCACGGGGTACATCGAGCTGAACTTGCTCTTGGGCATCTCCTCTGTGGGTGCGGGTGGTGCGTTGCCTGATGGGAACATGGTGAACGTGCTGTCTCGCATGTCAGGAACGGTGGAGGGGTTGTCGCCTTGGCCTGGGTAGAAGGAGGAGAAGTTGCTCTTGGGGTAGAACGAATCGGTGCCGTCGGGGTAATACGAGCTAGCGCCATCGTACTTGTTAGAGTCAATGACCATGCTACCAGTGTACTGACTGCTCGTCCGTCGGTCATCGCCCACTGGAGTCCAGCTTTCTACGGGGTGGCGTAGATAGTGATCACCGTCGTGACTGAGAGCAGATACTGTGCTGGCATTTGAGTTGGCGCGAGCAAGCTCTGCTTGCATGGGCTGAACACCATGTGGAATGACACTGTTGGGGGTTCCAAGCGTTGGACTTCCACTGGCAACTCGGCTTAGACGCTGCCCGTCGTTGAACTTGGGGATCTCTAATGGAGCGATATGTTGTGATGGACGCGAGCTGTACATGCGCGAGTTGGTGTATTGTGACTGGCTGGCGGTACTTGTTCGGTCTGACGCGAAAGTAGAACGGTCAGCAGGTGGTGCACTTGCGAGGTTTGTAGCTTCGTTGTTGGCGAAGTACCGACTCCACCCTGAGCTACGTGCTCTTGGTGCAGGCTTGTTCCGACTGGAGTTCTGACGAACCATGGGCTCGACAGGCTCCGGCTTGAGGTCAAACTTGGCAAGCTCGTAGGGCTCGTTGTAGCCTTCGGAGTAGCCAAGCGGACTGCTCTTCTTCACAAGTCCCGCTGTGCTGGCGTCGCTCGCAACATTCTTCTTGTGGCCGTTGTTGCTACCACGTCCTTGGATAATGGCAAGCGATGTAACAGAGTCGTTGTTGTGTTTTGGCTGGTAAGTCACGACAGCTCCACCTGCCTCCTTCATGAAAGCAGCGCCGCGGTCGGCAAAACTCATGCGGTCGTTCTTCTCGATGTAACCTGGGTTCTGCTTGCTCTTGTTCTTCCTGTACTTGAGACAGAACAGAATGAGAATCAGGATAGCAGCGATACCGAAAATCGTACCGAGCGTAGCGCCAAGTACAGTCAACATCTTTCCCTTATTGCTAGGGGGAGCTGGTGGTGGGCCGACTGCTTCTGTGGTGCTGGCGCTGGGCGTCGCTGATACGGATGCAGTCGCGGTCGGTGTCGATGATGCGCTTGAAGATGATATCGAGTTCACTAGGATCTCTTGTCCAGAGAACAGCGCTGTCGCGTTCATCCATGCGTTCTCCTTCGCATCGAAGACAGCAATAGGCTCATCGGGATTGCCTCCACTTGCAACGGTGGTGCCATCCTCGCCTTGTGCCAACGAGTAACCGTTCCGTGTAACTGTCGGTGCGAGTGTGTCGTTGTACTTTGACCAGTCATCAATGACTACTCGCTTCACCTTGTCCCCACCGGCAAGAGTTCCCGGGGCTGCGGGCGATCCGTCCTTGTTCACGAGGAGGATTCGTTCCACGGCATTTGGTGTTACGCTCATGTCGAACTTCTCTAGAGCGATCCTTCCGTCCTTGTTGGAGACTATTGAGCATTTGACAGCATCGGCGTTAACGATCGGTTGTTCAAGGCTGACGCCGAGATCTTTCCATCCTGATGCTTCGCTGAACTTCCATACTGCAGTGTTGGTAGCGCCACCACCGACTAATATCGCAGAGTTGGCGTCCGAGTTCATCAGCATGGGCTTCACGGAGAGTGGCGCGCCGGACGGCGGCATACTCGATACCGAGTAGGGCTCGACAGTGGACATTAGGAAGGATTCCGACGATGGGCCGTTGTCCCCCTCTGTCTGCGACCCTGCGTAGACGAGGATCTTCTGTGAGTCTTGAAGGTAGACAGCGTCATGGTTGACGCGATTCTGTGTGTTCCAGCTCTCAGACCGTTGCCAGTCCCACTTCTTCTTGGAGAATGTGTAGTGCATCAGTCCGGGATAGTTCCACGTCGAAGCGGTCTCGTTGACGCGTCCTCCAACAATGAACAGCTTAGCAGCTGCGGCATCCCCCTTGGGCACTGCCTTCACGCATTGCGCTCCGGTAAGCGATATGTCCATAGGCAGCGCCTTCCATTCTGCCCCCTCTTCAAGCTTTAGCGATTGGAATCCAGATGGCGAATATACGTAAAGCGTGTTCTCGTAGATGATTGAGCAGTGCTCACTCAGCGGGTATACGGGCTTTGGGAGAGCCATGGTGATGTGGATCGTGTGTTAGATCCGGTAAGAATAGCGAACGTGATGTGAGTTTATCCTCGACTTGAGACGTAAAGCAATAGACTGATTATAATTCCACTCGACTTCGCATGACTAGGTGTAAGGTCCAAGGATTATTAGTTGTCCGAAGATGGAGGTTGGTCGACCGCGCGTCGGGAAGGCGAATGCGACGACTGAAGGATACAATTGGCTCGTAAAGACAATCGTAATCGTCTGTAGTGCGACAAAGCGTCAGTATGGTCCAGCAAGTAACGGTCGTGTCGAACGTACTCGAATCCAAGACAGATGTCGAGACCGAGCGCGACAGTATGTTCGATCTGGCGAAGGACGACGGTGGATTGATCCGACTAGTGCAAAGGGAGCGACGGGGCAACCCTCTCTCAAAGAGGCGAAGAGGTATACGAAGGGTAGGGCGAAATGAGAGGCAGCACAGCTCAGCGGTGTGCGGGAGTCGAGATGGAAAGCCGTCTAGGTGAGGCTGTTCAGGCACACGGAGGCTGAAGCTGGGGAGAGACAGGTGAGCCTGAGCGAGAGGGAGACGTCCAACCGGCCGCTGAGAGGGTCCGTTCGCGCTCACGGTCGTGCAAGGGCAGCCATCGGGTGGGCTTGGGCATCTCCCAAATGGCCTAAGCGGCGACGGCACGAGCGAGGGTGTGACCATGCACACGAAGAGTGTCAGGGGCAAATGGTGAGACAAACCAATGACGTCCCGCAGCTGTCGTCGTTATTCGCCAGTGCCCCTGGCCTTAACCAAGAGTATTTAGCGTTTATTTTAGCCAAGAGACATGCTTGCAGCGAGGAAACAGCCCCAGTGTCGGAACATGTCCCTGGGTTTCTGTGCAACCGCAGCACCAGCAGAATCTGCACCGTGAGGATGTTGAGAGCTGCGGGGTCAACGGCGAACAGTACCCGGCGCCATCGAACGCTGCATTATTGCAGTCGAATACTTGATGGCATCACTTCGCCCCGACTTTCGCTGCTGCGGTGCCGATCTTGTCGCTCGTTGTGCATCCCACGCTCTTTGCGCATGAAACTCCCAGGCTCGACACAGCAAGGGTTCTGATCATTTCCGCTCCTTCGACCACTTCACGAATCAAGACAGACCGCTCCTCTCCTGGCCTCTTTCTGCTCGCCTGTCGCACGCCATTCCACGATCGGATGATATGCTCCGGAGTAGAAAGACTTAAAAGAAGGTTCCGAGGACTCGACCTCAGTGCGAGCACTCTCGTATGCCTAAAAACGTGTGCAGCCGTATATGCATGCACGTAAAGTAGTACCTATCGATAGTGCGCGTCCGGGCGACGTCCCCGGAAGCTATGGCGAACAGTTTGGCGGCGCTGGGCAGACAGTGCACTTTGTGCACTCTCCTAGCCTGTTGTGGGGTTTAGGCACGACAACACGCCGTTTGCTGGTATCGCCCATCGTCGTCACATTTGCATCACATCTAAGTGACGACGATTCGAGATTACTGACTGTGATGGCATGATGGCAATAAAAAGAATGGGAGGCGCGCGCTCAAGTGGGCGGCTTCGTGACGGGAGGGACACGAGAGACGCTCTAGCGGGCACCTGAAACAGAAACACGGCCCTTCTCAAGGCGTGCCTACCCTGACTCAGCCCACAGCACACCAGCTGCTAACCACGCGCCTCACGACGTAAGCGCAACACGATGGCCTCGACATCACGATCTATAGTTGTCTATGAGATCACTAGCGACCACGGAGCCTTTTCGACGTTGCTAAAAACGCCCTGCATGCAGCCAACCTTAACCGTGACCGCATTGGTGGCACAGTGCACATCCTCATTAACCATTCGGATGCCTACCCCGCCAACTGCACTAGATTGGGACAGCAATATCCGGCTACGTACTAGGCACGCATAGGATGCAGTTGGCCGTCATCAATGTCATGCGAGCTGGAAACGACGTTCCTTCAGCAGACTCATGAACTATCGGCAAAACAACTCTCTGGCAGCTACCGACACACCAGGCGATCCCGGTCCCCAACTGTCACGCAATTCGAGACGGATCTTCTCGGATCATCAATCTTGCTTTGCCACGTTGCTAAGCCCCGAGACACGTTGTCCAGACTTTTTGGTGGTGAGTCTTTCCCAAGGTTTTGGGCTTGGAGAGACTTTACGGCTCGGAGCGTTTGAAGAAGACGGCTGGTCCTTACCCACATGTTCGCTATGCGAAACAATGCCTCCGCTGGCAACTCGCGACTCTCTGTTTCGCAGTGGTATGCCTGCTAATTAAGTCTTTGCCACGCAACTAAGCCAGCATGTTTCTTCATGCGCCCTTGGGTCTGGGGAAGCACGTGGCTGAGCATTGAAGCCCTCTATCCAGTGTCATGCGTGCGCAGATGCCCATGCATTGGAGATTGGATCCAGCGGCATGTGAACGGCACTTGCAGCTGTCACAACCATCATGTCGGGCCATACAAAAAAGCATCGAGACGTTGTTACCCGAGGAGGAAAGAAGCAAGGAGCGGACCGCAGCGTTCGATCTATACTCGGATGCGTTTCATTGCTAAGTAACGGTTGCTTTTTC
This sequence comes from Alternaria ventricosa, assembly GCF_023758065.1. Taxonomy (NCBI): domain Eukaryota; kingdom Fungi; phylum Ascomycota; class Dothideomycetes; order Pleosporales; family Pleosporaceae; genus Alternaria; species Alternaria ventricosa. Next base: position 189,164 of record NW_026055709.1, read on the forward strand.
CAGATGAACTGTCGCGGGAAACCGGCATCGCCGCCACATCTCGCTTTCTCCCAACGGGTGTCATTACACACTGTCGCATGTATGTCAGGCATTCTCCATATCTCGATGGCAAAGTGGTCTCGTCATATATCGGTAATCACCACCGCTCTCTATGCGGAACCAATCAATCATGCATGCGATCAAAGTGCCGTATTACCACTTTACGCCCACGGCACTTACACGCATCTGACGTCGTGCTATTTGGGGACGCCGCGCTTACACTGTACATGTACTTGCGCCTGAAACATCTTTGCTATTCATATAAGTGAGATATAAGATCGACGTTATGTCAGATACGTGAGGCGTGAGATTCGCGTACCGTACCGCAGCGGAGGCTGATATCACATGACGTCTGATCTACATTTATCTTTACTGATAGCAAGGATGATGCAAAAAGCAGGCCTCGGAAGGGTCTTGAATAGCGAGGTAGAACATGTTCGGTGCGCGTTGCATACAAGAACAAAATACTTCCAATAGTGTTCGTGTCCAGATATAGAACACGAGATAAAACATCACTATCTCCAGCTCAGGCAGCATCACTATCGATACGAACATCCCGAGGTCAGTCGTATCGTGTATGCAGTCTTCGTATCCAGTCACGGGATGCCATAAACAAATGTTGCACATATTTTGGTTGATGTGCCTGTCTCGAAAATGTTTTTCTGGTGTTTGTCATAGCTGCTCAATTGCCCACGTACGCAGTTCACGAGAAAAATCACCAACCAACCACACCACGAGAACACGACTCACTGACCAAAAAAACCAACCCATCTCTCGCCTTCAACAAGCTCTGCCTTCTATAACTCACCCGCCGCCTGCCCGAATGACATATCCACTATCTGCATCTAGCCCTCAGCCCCCATTAGCACGAGATCTGGCACTCGCCAGACGACATCCGATTTGCCAGCACCTCTTACAGTAGTTCGCAAACCCAAACATAGAGTCCCGTAGTATCTTATCGATTAGTTCTCGTTGGCGTTGGGCAGCTTTTGCTTCCATGTGCAGTAGGTACACCACAGTTGTGGCGATGTGCAGTAGCCGAAACAGCAGTTTACATGTACGAGCAAAATGTGACGAACGCCACCATGTGTTTTTCGGAACGCTAAGCGGATAGGTCGATGCATGAAGGAACCAGTGGAGATGCCACGGTGGAGATAAGATATGTTGAGCTCTGCAAAGAAGATGCGATAGAGGTGTGGGTTACTGCGGAGTCGAGGCAGATAAATTGTATTGCTACGTAACGGCTTTTGAAGCGTAGAAGTAACTTCTACCGGGTCACTATAGAACGAATTGATAAGTATGATGGGAGGATTGATGTATTCAGAGAACCAGGGAATCGGGAATTCTAAGATGCTAAGCCCGTAGTCGTGGCTACACAAGAGATCATGACAGGTCTGAGTGCGTGCGACTGAGCGGTACGCTGCACTGGTCAAACATGGTTGTGGTTTCATTCAAAGTTTAGCAGTTGACACTGTAGTCGTACTGACATACACAAACTCTGTGTATAGTCGAAGGAATGTGTCTCAGCGTCAAACCATCTCCGTCATGGGAAATCTCAAAGGTGGTCTGCATGCGAGCAACGACTGCTGTCGTCTTGCGTTCTTCTCCGCTAGTCGTATAACTCACGTCAACCATCAGGTTCGGTTGGGGAGTAGATATACTAGCGTTCGTGTCAAACTTCACGTAGAGTGTCACTGCGACGGCTGGAGTAACAAATCTCATTCGTTGCCAAACTCCATTCCATCGTGGTATCATTTCGAACAGAAAACTTCGACGGGGCCGCATGATGGCAAGTCCATTGTTCGAGCTAGAAGCCGGTATAACGCCCTGCTTTTCCATGCGCGTGTCGCATGCCCAAACCGTGAACCCATGATATGCATTTCATCCTCTAGGGACGGGGATGCTCGTGTCGATGTCCCTCATAGCCGTAGTGTATCGTCAATAGAAAGGGACGATACGCTTATTGCTGCTCCCTCTGCTTCTTCTTCTCATCGCGACCGGCGGACTTGCGCTCCAGGATTTGCTCACGGTCCTTGTCGAGCTTGAGCTTGGTGACGACGACCTTGGAGGCAGCGATGGGGATGGGGACGGACTGGCCGTTGCTCTTCTCGCGAACAACTGTGTTGTGAATTAGTATATCTGCTGGTGAGTGGGAATAGAGGGCTACGCACTGCCGTTGATGTGGAGGCAGTACTTGAGGCGGTAGACGGAGGAGATCTTGCCCTCACGTCCCTTGTTGGAGCCGCGGACGACCATGACCTCGTCCTAGGAAAAGTCAGCATACGACGAAACTGGGGGAGAAGATCTGGATACTTACATCCTTGCGGACGGGAATGCTGCGCACTCCGTGCTTCTCGCGGAGCTCCTTACTCAAAGGCGCCTGAAGGTTGTTAGAACATGTCCCATGCAATGTTCCAAGTCTCTTCATACGCTCATGATGACCCGACGCACACTACTCGGCGCACTGAAGTGCGCCTTTCGGGACTTGCGTCGAGAGCTCGCGACCATTGCGTTAACCTTGGTCATTTTTGCTGTGGGATTGGCGGTTGTCGGGTTAGTAGACAAAGTTCGTGTCGCGATCACAAAATTGGTGTTGCGAGATGTGCCTCTGCTAGGGCCGCTTCGCTTCGCTAGCGCGGTCGGAGGGGTGGTTTCTCCGCGCCGAATAGTCCGGCGCTGCAAGTCGCGTCTGCATCATAGAGCGCATCGCCGAGCCGCCGTCGCGCACTTTCAACACGCGTCGCAGTCAGTCTGCTCTCTCGTCCAGCGCATACCTTGCGCCAAGGTGCAGCCTCGATACGGACCATTCCAGAGTGCGGTATTAATATTGCATCTACATCCACCCGAACCCCCGCTCACGCCTACCCGAGCCCCTTCCCGCGAACCACGGTCCCCATGCAGCGACCGAATCTTCCCTATATAGTGGCTTCGCAAGGGCTTGCAGACCTATAGGAATACGCTGCTATGTCGTCAAACAACTACAATCCTTATAGCTACCCGTATCAACAAAGTTCGGCGCAACAGTATTCGGCATACCAGACTGCACCCGCTGCGAACAGCGCTGCGCAACCATCCCGCCAGTATCAGCAGCCGCCGACGACCCAAGCGCAAGACTACGTCTCCTACCAGCCGCAATCGTACGCGAACCAAAACAGTGGATATGGAACGGTGCAAGATAACTCATGGAGTAGCAACAACTATGGCGGGACACGAGAGACAACCAGAGGCGCCGCCGAGGTTCTGCGTAATATGAGCAGCTCGACATCGTATACGAATAATCCCACGCCGACGAATACTCAAGCGGGCTTCACCGCAACTAATACGGCCGCCCCTTCGCACTCAAGTCGCTATGCCGCCGGCAATTCGCATTCGCCCCAAGTACAGGCGCAACAACCCCACGCTGGCTACGGACAAGCGCAAGCGCGTCCACGGAGCGTCAACAACAATCGCGCGCAGCCAGCGAGTCGAGGCTTGCCATCACCGGCCGTGACGGCAGGGTACCCTTCCCAGACTCAGAGAACCCAAGCGATGTACACCCAGCAGCAACAGCGCTCTGCCAGTCCAGCCCAGCCTCAGTACAACAATGCGCCTGTTAGCAACTCACGCAGCGTAAGTATGACCACCACGGCGAACCAGCAGTATGGCGATTACAATACTCGACAGCTCCCTAGCGTTGCTGCTGAAGCCTCGCGTAACTCTCAGAACGCCACATCGTCAACGGCCTACAACTACGGCAACGCGCAAATGCCTTCTGCGATCGTGCCGCCACCACCGGCACCGGCCACCAGTATGGCGGACACATACAGTGCGCAGGGCACCACCACTGTAGACCCCATGGCAGTTTACGATCCATGGCCAGAATATCAGCGAAAGCAGGCTGCGCAGCAGGCGATTCTAGATGCAGCGCGCGCAGAAGAAGAGAGGATCGCCGAGGAGACGCGCAAACTAGAGGAGCAAAAGAGGGAAGAGGAACGCAAACAACAAGAAGAGGAGGAGGCCAGGTTGCGCGCGTCACAACCCAAGCCAAGAGCGAAGAAGGCGCAAAAACAGCAAGCGAATGCGACGGAAGCAGCTTCTGCAGCATCTAGTGCCGACGGCCCTGCTGAAGCACTAGAGAGCGAGATCCGAGCGATGATGGCTAAGATGAGAGAGCTAAACAGCAAAGACCCGGCACTCCTAGCTCGAATCTGGGAAGAAGAACGCAGAGCGAAAGCGCCCAAGTCTCCGACTGCGCAGAACAAACCCGCTCCTCAGTCTGCCACCCCGCAACCCGCACAGGCTGCACAAACCGTCACGCCCCAAGCGACGAACTCGAAGAAGAAGGCGACACCCAAACCAGTAGCGAAGCCAGCCACGCCTGCCGTACCCCAAGCTGTCCCTGTCAGACAAGCACAGCCGACCCCAACTCGACCCACAGGTAACACTCACTGGCCACCCGAGAAGAAGGCACATCTGGCGAGCGCAGCAGCAGCATATCTCAACGCCCAAAATGACGTTCGCAAAGTTGAACCTAGCCAGATATTAGGCCTACTCAACAGCAACCCTTCCTACATCGAGTTGTGCGAACAACTAGAGCAAATGGGCCTGAAGCTAGATCGCGCAGTGTTCGCTAAGAGCCTACTCACAGCAGTACCAGATGTGAATTCCGCATCCCGCAAGGCAGTACAGGCGGCGCCAGTTCCAGTACAAAAACCGCCAGTGCCGCCTGCCGTCATGAGAAAGGAAGTCGCGACCCCCGTTGCGCCGACCCCTCAATATACACCAGCAACTGCCTCACCAGCGAACGGAAGCTCTTACCCGTCGTTTCCGGGGAGCGCGTCGCCCGCACCTGCACCTGCGCCTGCACCAGTCGCCGAGATGGTGCCAATCAAGCCCGAGCTGAGAAAGCCAGCAAACAAGGAAGAGGCTGCTCGCAAACGCAATCTGAGCGATCTCATCGATTTGTCTCAACTTTCAGAAGAGGAAGACATGGGTCCGCCGCGCAAGAGAATGAATGCAGACCCTTACGCATCATACTCGCATCAAGATGCCATGGCCGTCGATGAAGAGCCTTCCACCCCGAACTTCCCCATAGCAAACACTCCTTCATATCAGCCACAAGCATCTGCGCCGCCGCCAGTTCATCCGCCGCCTAACGAACTCCGGTACCAGGTCTATGTTGAACCACTTGAGAAGAAGAATGCTCTCCGTCGAAACACATACAACCCTGCCACGATTGCAAGGGATGTACTCCTCGCTTGTGGACGCCATCCGTCTGAGCGCAATCTGAACCAACATCTAGATGGGCTGAGGACCACATTACCACAGATAACATGGGAATCGGATCTTAGTACAATCAGGTGGGACTTGATTGACCCAGGACGACCTCCTCCAGGGTATTTCAAAGACGGCGTTCAAGCCTTGACTGAGGATGCAGACGATGAGGAAGACGATTCCGACGACGATGAAGCGCGTCGTGTCCGCGCTCCGCCCAGTGCGATTGGTGAAGGTGGGGCTCAGAAGGTCCAAGCTCTACCCGAAGCCATCAATCCGTTTAAGCAGAAGCGCCGCGGTCGCCCTCCTCGACACTCCCTCCCCAACGGTGCGGGTCCAGGTCCAGCGACACCCAAACGTCCGAGCAACCCCGTTTCTATGAGCCAAAGTGCCCCACGCCCCACTTCCGGTGCTGCTGGTGTTGGATATCAAGCATTCCGCTCCGTTACGGAGTACGGGCCTGATGGCAAGCCACTACCGAAGAAGAAGGGCCGCCCAATTGGGTGGAGGAAGGCAATCCATGGATCTCCGGCTGCTCAGTCTCGTCCAGCTCTGAACGGTCACACAGGTCCTCTCAAGCACCAGCCGCCGCAACCAAGCTCATTGCGCAACGAGCCCATCCGTATCAGTTCCCGGTCGCCGAGTGTTGCAAACCATATCCCACAGTACCGATCGTATAAGTGCAAGTGGCAGAACTGTCAGGCGGATCTACACAATCTAGAGACGCTTCAAAAGCATATATACAAGGTGCATCGCAAGGAGACTCTGGAATGCTTGTGGGATGATTGCGGCAAAGAAGTCACCAACTACGACCCTATGACGAACATGAGCATCGAGCGTCATCAGCCTCATTCCTTCGATCTAGAGAGCAACTGGCGCAATCACATACACGAAGCCCATATCAGTCCTCTGTCATGGCAGCTTGGTGATGGGCCGACTGGGGGTCTCTCTGGTAAGGAAGATAATTGATGGGCTTAGATCGTCGTTGAACACTTGGAGAGAAATGATCTAACGCTCTCATTCATAGACTCGCATGATTCTGAGGCATATCTCAGCGATGCGCAGGGACGTCAAGTCACACCACGTATCACAGTCGAGCCCGAGCGAATAGAAGCACTGAGCATGTCACCACAGGCACCTGGTGGCCAAGGTCGCGGTCGCGGACGTCCACCCAAGCGTTCAGCGGAAGAAGAAGCTCGCGATGCGCACGAAAGACTTGTGTCACTCAAGAGGCGCATTGGTGGACCCGGCATGGATCGTGGAGGCGTAACGCTTGCCAACGAGAAGCGTCGAAGGGGTTTCATTGAAGGCGACGAGGAGGAGGAGGAGCTGGTAGATGCCGAGGATTGAGGACTGCGAATAACTTCAGATTTGATAGTTTTGTATAAGTACGCGTATACCCATAGCGAGAACAAGGCGCATTGGGAGTCTTTATGGGTGCGCAGTAGAAGGAAACCGAAGCATGTCTCCATGCGTAAGCCATAGCCTATTGAACTATGTTAAATCCATCAGCGGCCAAACCGCTATATTGATACGCCAGAACTCCATGCCCCCATTTGATAAAAGTCGCCGACCTGCAAGTGGTATCCTTTGTCCTCCCTCCAGCCTCTTTCCTTGTTGTGACCCTCTCCCACGTATGCACCGCGCAACTCATGCCTTGACCTTGCCTGACGCGGCCTTGGGCTTCTCCTCAACTTTGTGATCGTCGGAATTGACCTCGAGGAAATGGTATAGGACGATGAGCAGCATAGCAGCGCTTCCGAGGAAGATGGCGAGCGAGTAGAGTTGGCTGTCGGTAATCATCTTGGGTGCGACCGCGCGTCAAGTGTAGCTGGGTGACAGGTGTAAGGCGTCAAGGGCGCTGCGGAGTTGTTAGTAAATCCAATGGCAGAGACAAGAATGCCAAGAGCTTACGGAAGCTAGATGCGACTGAACAATTCGAGAGACGGGAATGTCGCGACAGTATTGGATGCGCAGCGATTGACTATTGGGGTTCATGTGAAGGCCACCTTGAAGCTTCGGGAATGTCGGCGAAGGTAGGGCTGGCTCTAGCGCCAGATGCTCCGCCACTCGAAATTCCACCCCACACAGCGTCATTCTCACTTTGACACACACGACCCAGGTCCCATATCCCCCGCCAGGCACCGAATTTTCGACTCTCCAAGGCGCCCGGATCCTTGGAACATCCCAAACCACCCACCCCACTGTCACTTCAACGTCCGTACACTATAAGCCAAGATGCCACCCAAAGGCAAGGGCGAGCAGCCCAAGGTGAAGAAGGTCGCCGTAGACAAGACCTTTGGTATGAAGAATAAGAAGGGAGGAGCCGCCCAGAAGCAGATTGCGCAACTCAAAGCCACCACCGCATCAGGTGGCACACCCGACGAAAAGCGCAAGGCCGCTGAGAAAGCCCAGCGCGAGAAAGACAAGGCGGCCGCAGAACAAGCCCGCAAAGAGACCGCCGAGCTCTTCAAACCAGTGCAGGTCCAGAAAGTACCTTTTGGCACCGACCCCAAGACCGTACTATGCCAGTTCTACAAGAAGGGAAACTGCGAAAAGGGCAAGAAGTGCAAGTTCAGCCATGACCTGGCCATCGAGCGCAAAACAGAGAAGAGGAGTTTATACACCGATAACAGAGACCAAGAAAAGGAAGAGGAAGAGGAGCGACGGAAGAAGGATAACATGGACGATTGGGACGAGGAAAAGCTGCGACAGGTCGTTCTCAGCAAGCACGGCAACCCAAAGACCACAACAGACAAAGTGTGCAAGTACTTTGTTCAGGCTATCGAGGACCAGAAGTATGGTTGGTTCTGGACATGCCCGAACGGAGGTGAGTTTCGACAACGAAATGCATGTGAGGCGCGCGCTGACCTGTATCTAAGGCGACAAGTGCATGTACAAGCACTCTCTACCACCTGGGTACGTATTCTCAATTCATTATCGCCATACAGAACGAACACATCTGGGAACCGAAACTAACATGTTCTGCAGATTCGTCATCAAGACTAGGGAACAACGCGCCGCCGAAAAGGCCCTAATGGCCAACTCACCACTCAACACCCTCACCCTCGAAGACTTCCTTGAATCTGAACGACACAAGCTCACCGGCAAGCTCACACCTGTCACGCCCGAAACATTCGCCAAGTGGAAGAAGGAGCGTATCGATAAGAAGCAGGCTGAGGAGGAGGCTAAGAAGATGAAGGATGCCACTGGTAGGGCTATGTTCGAGAAGGGTGACTGGGCGCAAGACAGCGATGCGGATAGTGATGATGAGGGCGGCGACGAGTGGAACTTGGAGACCATGAGGAAGGAAACCGAGGCAGCGAGAGCTCGAAAGGAAGAGGAGAGAATGGCAGTCGCACTCGGCAACATGACAGTATCTTGAGGATATCCATCCACCTTGGATCGAACACCACTGGGGGAGATGAAGCGGGAAGACCTCGCCGGTTGCCACACAATGCTGCAAAAGCTTGCGGGGCATTACCGGGACCTGGCTTCGATGGAAGTATGTGGAGGCGACAGATTGACTTGATGCAGTCTTTGATGCAGTCTTTTTTGCATCATCAGCATGTTGGCCGTGTCTGGGCTTCAGCGTTCATGCGGCATGTCTCAAACATCATTCGCAAAGCTTAGTCGGCTTTGTGTGAACGGCGCTGGCGTCTGGGTTCTGGTATATATTATACATGATTGTACGAATACAGAAGTACATTCACCGGGGCAAGTTGCTCTACGGACTCACATTATCGTGGTACTTAATGGGTGCATCTGATTGAAAGAGATGAATGTCAATGAGGTCCGGCATGAACGCTGATATCGGAACAAGCTGTTGTAAGATGCCTTGGGTCGAAAAGATTATGATGATCTACATGATATGAGCTTTCCTTACACCCAGAACGTTTCGTAATTTGTGATACATATCACCACGGCCAATTTCAACATCTGTACGGTACATTTCAGAATCAAGACGGAGGGTTTCGAGACCGTCACGGCGAAATTTAAATCGTGTTCATTCACTAGCAGCAAAGCTCCTACTGAAGCTATGACATTCTGCGGCAACATCCTCGATGGAAACTCCACGGGAAGCATACTCGGTACTCGCAAGCGTAGTCTTACTTACACGTGCAGTCTTATCTTCATCTCAACGACAAGCTTCGGCGCTATTACCTGCACCCTCATTGGTAGTACACGCACCCTCGTACGAAGTCAAAAAGCAAAGAAGAATCCTACTCACACACCGAACATCAAGGGAAGAAGAAGCGGTAAATGTAAGCGGCCGAAACACTCCACTTCACGATACTCCATACCATGCTCGCCTGCCTCGCCCAGATCGCGGCTGCGCGTCACCTAACCTGCATCCAACCACACTAGCCCTCCAAAAGGCAAAGTGTGAGATGTGTCTTGGCGCTCAAAATGCCGCGCATCAGTTCCGCCAACGCCTAGTCAGACTCCCCGCAACATGACGGCACGCCCATTCGGCGCACGCGGCGACCCACGTACCCAGGTCCCCAGGCCCTGGTTCCCTCTCTCGCGCATCCGAAGTCGTGTGCCGGCGCGCACTACGCACTCCCGAGTTGTCTTGCCATGACGAAGACGCGGCCGAGGCTAGCCTTGGTCCGTGGTTTGATGGCGTCGTTTACTGATTCTTAAAGAGCAGGTGCCGGTCACTGGGATCGTCGGTTACTGTTCGAGTTAATATACTTTATACCCTTTTTACATCCTTTACGCCTCTTTCTTTACGCCCTGTCGCCTGCATTGAGCATTTCGGTGTAGCTGAGAGCGAAGAGATTACTTGACTTTGATCATTGAGTGTGGGGCATCATCCGCATTCCCGGATCGTTCCCGACGCGTTTGTGTCTACTTGAGAGACTCTTCCTTGGATCTGGGTTGAAAGAATAGCAATGGCGGTGGAAAACTACGATATCGTTATCGTTGGCGCGGGACCCGTTGGTCTCTGTCTGTCAACATGTCTCGCAAGATGGGGCTACAAGATTAAGCACATTGACAATCGACCGGAGCCGACCGCCACTGGACGCGCAGACGGAATCCAGCCGCGTTCTCTCGATCTGCTACGCAACATGGGTCTCAAGCGAAAGATTATGGAATACGAACCTGCAAAGGTTTATGAGGTGGCTTTTTGGGATCCGGCGCAAAAGGGTATTCACAGGACAGGTACTTGGGCTAGTTGTCCAAAGTTCATCGATGCGCGGTACCCGTTTACTACCCTTCTTCACCAGGGTATGATCGAGAGGACGTTTATTGGGGATATTGAGAAGAATGGTGGTCAGATCCAAAGACCATGGACGATTAAGGGCTTCAAGAACGACGGCAAGGATCAGACTTATCCTGTAGAGGTCAACCTGGCACATGTCGATGGCACCCATGAGGAGACTGTGCGCGCAAAGTATCTGTTCAGTGGAGAGGGAGCGAGGAGTTTTGTCCGGGATCAGCTGGGTGTCAAGATGATCTATAAGGATCCTATTGCGCATGTTTGGGGTGTCATGGATGGTGTTGTTAGGACGAACTTCCCAGACATCAAGGTATGTATCTTCTACGTTATTCGCTTCTATGGGTACTAACAGTGACATAGATGAAATGTACAATCCACTCCGACAACGGCTCCATTATGATCATCCCACGCGAGAACAACATGGTCCGCTTGTACATCCAAGTCGCATCTTCCACGGACAAAGACTGGGACCCGCGGAAATCTGCCACTGCGGAGGATGTTCAGGCGCGTGCCAAAAAGATCTTCGAACCGTACACCATCTCTTGGGACCGCGTAGAATGGTACTCAGTCTACCCTATCGGCCAAGGTATCGCGGAACACTACACACTCGACGAGCGCGTCTTCATGGGTGGTGATGCGTGCCACACACATAGCCCCAAGGCTGGCCAGGGCATGAACACAGCGTTTTTGGACGCAGTAAATATTGCATGGAAGATCCATCACGTAGAGAGCGGCTGGGCACCCCGATCCCTCCTCTCGACATACGAATCCGAGCGCAAACTCATCGCCGAAACCCTCCTCGACTTCGACGCCCGCTACGCAAAGCTATTCTCCGCACGGATACCCTCAGCCGGTGAAGTCGCCGGCGCATCCGCAAAAGAAGCTCCAGAAGACAACGAGTTCATCAAGACGTTCAAGGCCAGCTGCGAGTTTACCAGCGGATATGGCGTAGCCTACAAGCCCAACATGATAAACTGGGGCCCGGAACACTCCGCACAGCACCCTCTCATCCTCTCCTACCAAAACGGCACAAGCCAACGGACAGGAAGAATCATGACCCCCGCAACCGTCACACGAGTCGTAGACGCCAACGTCGTACATCTCGAACAAGAAATCCCCATGAACGGCTCCTACCGCATGTTCATATTTGGTGGTAGCTTGGACAAGAGCGCAACAGCACTTAGAGATCTGGCGACGCAGATGTCATCTCCTACATCCTTCTTCAGCACGTTCCTCCACCGCGACATCAAGGAGAAAGACCGGTACCACGAACGCCACAACCCGCACACCGATTTCCTCTCCCTGGCCCTCGTCTTTTCGGCGCCCCGCTCAAGTATTCACATCGACGAACAACTACCCCAGCCTTTCAGCCGCTACGCCGATCACGTTTACGCCGATGATGTCTGGGACCAGAGGGTTCCTGATGCAAAGGCTGCGGCGCATGCTAAGATGGGTCTCGATGAGGAGACGGGTGGTGTTGTCGTTGTACGGCCGGACGGCTATGTTGGTGTCGTTGTCAAGCTGGCGGAAGGCAAGGGCACGTGTGAAGCGTTGGATGCGTGGTTCTCGGGGGTTACGGGGAAGAAGCTTGGGGGCGAGAGGGCGAGTTTGTAGATGGGTGGGATTTGCATAGCGGTTCAAATTCAAATAAGTTCGAAATTACACATATAAAAACTTCCATGCTCAGATTTGGCCTAAGAATAAAGTTCATTGTGGAGGTGGCTTTGAAATGTAGGGAGACGGTGACGTCACTATGCATGGACATGCCGCAGTCGAAGGCGCGTTGGAGCCCTGGAGGTTTGCAAGTCACTCGGATACTTTATGCACCATGCTGAATACACACGAATTATTTCGAGCGGCTATCGCGACTCATCCTAGCCTTACACCCAGATTGGCAAACGAGTATACGCGCCGTGCAACAAGCGATGTAAGCACTACCACGAGTACTGATACGGCCACCGATGATGATCTCTTTTCGTCTTTACTCATTGGCTTTGAATGGCGCGACAACAAGTTTACGCTCGCACAAGGGAAGAGGCTTGATCTAAGATGCAGTAGTTCCTCCTAATGGCTTGAATCTGTGCTCGCAGAGTGAGAAACGGGAGTAAGCCAAGTATGTTGTGGGAGGCCTAAATGCCAGCGCGGCGTCCCTACCTGCTGGGCGTAAGTTGCAGGAGAGGGGTGATGGAGACATACAAAAGCATAGAGAAATACCTCAATCGTCATACCCGACTTCTCTGTGATCGAAGAAGTTGAGATCGAGCTCCCACTAGAAACACAATGCCTCAGAGATCCCTCTACATCGCAGGCCTGGCGCCCCTACTCTTCGCTATCCTCTACTTCCAACTAGGCAACCTCACCTCCCTCTTCAACCATGCCACCCAAATACTCAGCCAGCAGCCCTTACCCAGCAAACCCCCCATCATCATGGCCGCAACCCCGGCCTTCAGCCACATGGAAAAAATCACCACAATAACCCAAGGCCTCATCTCCCGCGGCTACCCCGTGCACTTCATCTCCGGTCCCGAGTTTCAAGACTACATCGAATCAATCGGGGCAACATACATTGGCATCGAAGGCCAAGGCCCGCAAATCATGTCTGGAGAAGACCTAGGCCAGTTTATTAGTCTGCAGGGTGATGAACAGGAGGTTTTTGCTTTTAAGAATATCTTTATCAAGACGATTCCGGCGCAGTACCGTACGCTGCAGCGTACGTTTCGGGAATTTCGAGAACAGTATGGAGAGAAGGAGAAGATGGTATTCCTCTTCGACTGCACGTACGGCGGCCTTGCACCCGTTGTACATGGCGCGCCTGGTATCCGGCCTGATGCGTCCATCGCTATAGGACTGGCTCCGTATGCAGCAGCCAGCAACGATACCTTCCCTTTCCGCTCAGGGAAATACCCAGATACCAGTCCTGAGAGCCAGAAGATCCATTTCGAAGCCCAGCAAGCTCATCGTATGGAACATCCGATTGATACGCCTGTCAACGCGGCTATCGATGCTTTATTGCTGGAAATGGGCGCTACGACTACGACGCCGAGTCTGTACGATATGATGATGCGGGCTTCAGATGTGTATCTGCAATACGGGATCCCGGCTTTCGAATGGGAACGTAGTGATTGGCGTCCGCATCTTCGGTTTATGGGCGCGCCTGTTGCGGTGGGTATTGCGGAACATAGTCTGCCTGAGTGGTGGGGCGATGTGCTTGAAGCGAAGGCTGCGGGGAAGAAGATCGTGGCTGTTTCTTCTAGTAGTGTGGTGTATGATACTGGCGCGCTTATTAAACCGGCTTTGGATGCGTTTGGTGGGAGGGAAGATGTTTTTGTCGTGGCTACGTTAGTTACGTCTGATGTGGAGATGTTGGATTTCGCCATACCAGCGAATGCAAGGGTAGCGAAGTTTATTCCTTTGGATTTGGCGCTGCCGGACGTACGTATATGTCGGGTTGCTGTTGGACGTGACTGTGTGGTTGCTGATACTCAAGCAGATAGACGTTCTTGTCACAAACGGCGGATACGGCACCATTCAGCAATCTCTTCGCGCAGGTGTTCCGATGGTCGTCTCGGGAGCCGGACAAGACAAATCACATACCGGCACTCTGATCAACTACAGAGGCTTTGGTATCTACCATGCTTTACCACAGGTGACGCCCGAACTGCTCACTGAGACTTTCGACAAGATCGTGGGAAACGAAACATACAGGTACGTCTTCTCTTGCCGTTCGATGTTCTAAAAGAGAGTGGAGAGGTACGCAGCTGACGACGAATAGAAAGAGACTCGATAATGTGAAGAAGGAGTATGAGAAGTATAATGCGGTGGATGTTGTCGAGGACACGATCAAGAAGGTAGTTAATGGTGAACTGGTTTTCTAGGTATTCGAGACGCGCCGTCATAATGTGGGATGCGAATTATCTGCGGAGTTATTTAACGAGTAAATGTTCATGAATGACGACTTGTATGCCCTGTGTCGCCGCCCTAAATTTTCCGCGTGCAACCATTAGCGTGTTGGCCGCCCTACTGGCGTGTGTTACTGCTGTGCCCAGGAAACTCAATGATCTACCTACCTTACTACTATGGTGGCAAAGTATAGGCAAAGTAAAAGGCTGAGTCCGATAGTTCGGCGAAATTTTCATTTGTTCCCGCCAGCAGGATACTATTGTTGTCAACGTTTCTCCAAAGTACGTGTAGGTGACACCTTAGCCTACCCTTCGAAAAGGAGAGTGAACAAAGCGTTCCGAGCAAGCAAAATGCAACATCTCCTGCAATATCCATGTCACGCAATTGACATGGTCAAATGTAAAAAATAAAAAACCTAGAAGCTCAACCTCGTCGACACCAGCAGGGCTGTATTACCTTGCTGACGCCGCGACTGGCAAAAAGAATGCCCTCTAGCAGGATCGAACTGCTGACCTCGGGATATCTGCTCTGTCGAACAGTCATATATGAAGATATGAGACCCACGTGATAACCAACTACACCAAGAAGGCTTTTGCGGGGAGGCTTGAAATGGTGACATAGGATGCCACCTGCTGCGAAACCGCTGCACCGGAGAGATGCTGCTTGATTGATGAGAAAATCTTCCAGTAAAACGTACATAATGTCGACATTTCGAGCGGTGGAGTGCGTGTGGGGCGTGAAATCATTGAAAAATCAACTGCGAATCTGATAGGCCGTGTCGAATCGATGTGCTGGTCGAGTGACACATCGCTGTTTGAAATGTGGGTAATTACCGCGATGTGCGCTGGCTCCCGAGGTACGCTGCAGATGTGGACCCAAGTCCGGAGTCTCTTACCAATGGAACCAACCAAGACTGATAACGAAACAGTGCTCGAAAGGTTTATTTCCGTTGTGTATCGACTGGAGAATGCATGCAGACCCGAAGGGATCCTGTTCTCCAGTCCAAAAATATGTATTTTGGACCAAATTGCTCTGGCAAAAAGCTACAACTTCGCGGGCAAGCCTTCCCGGACGACAGGAGCCTACGCACGCAAAAAGAATGGTCACTACGAGGGTCGAACTCGCGACCTTGGCGTTATTAGCACCACGCTCTAACCAACTGAGCTAAGCGACCGATGTTTGGTTGTTTTCGACGAAGATTTGCCAATCATGACGGTATATGAAGAGAGAACATCAACGACACTCATGTAGGTTGTTCGAGTATCACAAGCCTTGCTGTTGATGTTAGCATTGAGCAGACAAAGTTTGGTGGGGTGAAAATTCCACTTCGGAGATGTCGGATGACTGTCATGGTGGGGCAACCGCAGAAAATACAAGGTTGGAGAAGCAGGCCTGATAAGTCTGACATAACCCCAGGACTCACGTTGACTGGTCATTGCTGAGGTGGATATGATGTATTCATACTTTGACGTAGTTGAAGGAAATGTTGTTGAAAAGGGCTCAATTGTCGAGCCACGGGTATCTTTGGACGCGAACCAAACCAACGCCAGCGCCATGCTCCTGTAAAGCAAAATCTATGAGAAACATTGACAGTATGCTCGTAAATCATGATCGGTAGTTCGTGGCAGTCGTTGTACCGGACCGTCGATGTGGAGTAGGAAAGAGTATCGATGGATGGCGATTATGCGCCGCGACGCGTCCTGGCTATTGGCCAACTTGGACGACTGGGCGAGATGTTTCATCGTAAATCGTTAGACACCAGTCTTTTGTCAACCACCTAGCTGTCCCAGATACTTCTCAACCTCGTCGTTGCCATAGAACATCCTCTGCAGCTTTGCGTCCTTCTTCTTTTGGACCTGGGCAAGCTTCCTAACTTTGCCGGCATCAAGCCTGCCCTCTCTGACGTCTGCACGGCTTGCGCCACCTAACAACTTCCTCTGGATGTGCTCTTTCTTGTCTATGCCCAAGCCCAGCTTATCGCGCTTCTCCTTGGGAACAAGCGGAAAGAGCATGCCCTGGCCACTCGTACCCAGACCTTGTCGCGCATCGACATCGTACCCGTGCTTCTCCATGTATTTCAGTCCCATTCTCGTTCGGTCGATTGCGGAGGGTATGGGCGCTCGCGGTAGTGCTGCCTGGTGTGCAGGGCTTAGGTAGTGTATTCGCTGGTCGGTTTCTTTGACGGGCTCGCCGCATATGCCGCATCGAGGGTATGCTTCAGGCTGCGGTTGCGGTTGACCATTCGGAAACATTATCGCAAGGTATTTCTCGGCCATGGTCTTGCCATTTGTGGATGTGGGCGCTGGCTGTACTTCGGGGGCGGAGGAGACAAATTTGATGGGGTTCTTCCAGAGACCGCGTCCAAAAGCGCGCTGTTCGACGAAAGGCTTTGTGGAGACATCGGGATCTTCTTCAAGAAGCTCGTCGGCGTCGTACTCGTCTGCGGTCGGTGTTGTGGTGGGAGCGGACATCGTGGCGGTCTCGTTGCGAATCGCGCGTGGTGCGCGTGGTGGTGACAAGACGTCGTGGATTTAAGGTTTTGCGGCGGTGGAAGGAGCGACACCGCCGGGCAAGAAAAGTCGAGGTGAAAGTGAAATGTGGGTGGTGAAGCCAGGCGACAGTCTTCGACGCGCAATCACATGCTATGACGCCACGTGGATCCGATCGTCTTAGCGAGCCACCATAGATCCGCGTTCCTGAACCTTCCCGCTTCCCGTCCCACCAACAGCCAAGATGCCCGTCAACATCCTGGCCACAGCCTTCGACGAGGGCATCGACTCCATTCCATACGGCTGGGCCGTTTTGAAGTTCGCTTCTGTTTGTGCGATCTTGTACGTGTTGAAATGGTTCTTCAGTGGCGCCACGAATGGGTCGGAGAGGAATATGCATTCCAAGGTGGTTATGGTGACGGTAAGTTTGAGTCATGTGCATGCGTTGAACTACTGTACTGACAATGCATAGGGAGGAACTGCTGGCATAGGTGCTGAAGTCGTAAGAGGCCTGGCAACTCGAGGTGCACAGATTGTTCTCCTGGTTCGACAGCCCCTTGTCGACCCCTTCCTCGTCGACTACATCGAAGACCTCCGAACCCAGACAGGCAACGAGCTCATCACCGCCGAGCATGTCGACCTCGAGGACCTGTATAGCATACGTCAGTTTGCAACCAAATGGGTCGACAACGCACCGCCACGACGTCTCGACACAATCGTCCTCTGTGCGAACACGATGACACCACCAGGAGGCAAGGCAACACAGACTGAAGATGGGCTGGAGTCTACTTGGGGACTGAACTACATGGCCAACTTCCACCTGTTGAGCATACTCAGCCCAGCACTACGTGCTCAACCTCCCGATCGAGACGTTCGAATCATCTTCGGTACATGCCCTGCATACGTGGGCGGAAAGTTGCCAGGTGTCGACACAAAAGCAAATAAAGACGGAAAGAGCGATCCTGGACAACTCGACTTCACACCCTCCACCGTATACGCGACCTCCAAGCTCGCCCTCATGACCTTCGCCGTAGCCTTCCAGAAGCATCTCTCAAACTACGTCCGCCCCGACAAACAGCCCATGAACGCACGCGTAATCATGGTCGACCCGGGCTGGACACGAACACCCGGCATGCGGCGATACCTTACCTTCGGCTCGCTGTGGGGGCTGGCGATATACCTTGTCACATGGCCGCTGTGGTGGCTGGTACTCAAGAGCCCTGACCAGGGTGCACAAACCTTCCTATACGCTGCCATGGAGGCGCAGTGGGGTCGTGGAGAAGGAGCATACTTCCTCAAGGAATGTAGGAGAAAGATATGGACAAGGAAGGAGATCGATGATGAGCTGCTGCAGAAGAAGCTGTGGGAGAGCAGTGAGAAGACGATCGAAATTCTTGAGAAAGAGAGTGCAAAGAAGAGGGCGGCTGAGAAGAAGCAGAAGGAGAAGTCTGAGGGCAAGAGTACCGCAAAGGCGACCAACGGTGATGCTAAGCAACGAAAGTGAAGACTGGCGGTTATCCTCGTTGAAGCTCACAACGATACTACAGCCTCCGATAGAACATACAGATTTTTTTTTGCTCAGGATTCGCCAACAAGGTCGAAAATGAAGTTCACGGAGCACGCTGGAAGGAGTGTGATCTCGTGAGTCGGTCCATGTTTGCTCACAACCAGCAAAGCAATCTGCCACCATATATCTAAACCCGCGCCAACCAACACTAGCGACAACATCTCAGCAATGTCTACTCATCAGCTGTTCGGTCTCGATAAACCGCATCTTCCAGACGAGCTGGTGCTAGTCATCCTTAACTATTCATGTCCTGAATACTTCCACTGGTTTCGTCTTTACCGAGTAAACACAGAATGGCGTAACTACATTCTGGACACGAGCCCTATTCGCGAGTTGATGTTTCTCTCAAATGTCTCAAGTACTGAAAACCCGATCATACCATCGTCTTCGCTCGAGCCAAATAAAGCGGTAATGCACATCCACTGGGCCCTTCCAAATCGGCTATGGGTGGAATGTGGGAAGGGGCATGTCCTCCAAAAGTACCTAGGATTTAGGATGGCTCCTCCATGGCCTAGCGTGAAGATGCACCCACTCCTCGAAGAGTCACTCACTCGACTTCGCATTCGCAAAGACGACAACGGAGAGCAACCTGAGAGCAATCTGTCCATTAGCTACCAGCTAGTGAAGTACCTCAATCAACCAGAATTTCAGAACGCCTCCGCAACATGGCGCCAGATGCTCATAACGCAGCCTCCGCTTGAGCACCTGTCTCTCCATATAAAGGAATGGGACTGCAAAACTACATCCCGGCCCCGGGACATCGTCAAAGATCTGCGAAACCCAACAGGAGTAACGCTTGGAGATGTCTTCGATGCGGTATGGTACACTCGGCTACCACGCAATGTCGGCCTGGTTCCGAACATACCATTGTGCCTTGGTACCAAATGGCCACTTTGTGTAGGGCAGAGATGTCGTTGTTATCATGCGAACAAGAGTGAGGAAAAGCTGTATGAGAGCAGAATGGCGGATCTGGAATGGGAAAGGGAAAAGTTCGAGGCTACGGTAGTCAAGAGCGAGGACAAGACTATAGACGGAAGGGCGAGCAACGACGTAGTTGTTCAGGCTTCCGGCAAGGCCAAGTATGCCAAATTCAGGGTTGTTTTAGAAATGGAGGACGGGGAGTGGAAAGCAAAGGTAGAGCGAGAAAGGGGATTTGATGTCTTGGGGCTCTCTATGTTCTCATGATTGAGGCTTCGTAACGTCACTGCCAGAATTCATAGCGTCACACACTCTATTGTACAGACTCGGAGCGAATCACATGGATAACGGCCACGGAAGAGCCAACGACAAGAGTGATGGTGGAACGATCATGCAATAGCGATGACCACTTCCGGTCGGACTCTGCTTCGGTGCTTCTAAGTTTGCTCATAATCAGTGCAGCAATCTGTGATCATATATTAATACTCCCACTGACGACGATCGGCAGCATCATCCTACCTAGGTAGCAATGTCTAGCCCGACAAGTGCACACCTTCCGAACGAACTGAAGCTTATGATCTTCGGTGATTCAGGGCTTGGGTACTTCGATTTATTACGCGCCTCCTGTGTCAACAGAGAGTGGCGCTCCTTCATCTTGGACGCGGACAACATTCGCAAGCGTATGTTTCTCCCATGCCTAGACCGATCTCAAGACATGGTAGTGCCTCCAGCTACACTCGGGCCAGAGGTCGAAATCCACATCGATCACAGGCTCCCTCATAAGATGAAATTGGAAGCTGTCATCTTACAAGATGACCCATACCAGCTTCCGGATGTGACGGCTACTCCCTGGGATGGCGTGGAAATTCATCCGCTACTCGAGATGTTCCGTACTTATCGCAGACCACATCACAGGGATGCAGCGAACCGGAAGGTCGACCTTACCATCAGCTACCAACTACTGAAGCACTGTAAAAAGCCTCATGTTGACAGGAGCTCCGCAACATGGCGCGAGATGTTCGCCACCGAACCTCCAGTCATGCGCTTGACCATCAATCTGGAGACTGAGGAGTGCTCTACCGAGGGCCTCCACACTCTTCACACCAATTTCACTATTCACAGTGAGAACGGAGTAACGCTTGGGAACGTCATCGACATCTTATGGTACCCTCAACTCATGCGAAACATCGGTCTTGTGCCCGACGATCGCCGGTGCCGTGGCTATAGGCTGTTACCCTACTACGAGTGGAACGTCTGTCATTGTTATCATAGTACCAACTTTCAGGAGGTCTATTATAGGGTGCAGATGGCTGTGGCACAGGGAGAGAGTTTGGAAGAGGTGAGTAGCATACGCACGAAGGGGATATCAGAGAATGAGCATGGTAAATTTCAGTGTCGGATCTTTCCTGGGTATGAAGAGTAGCAAAACGGCTTGCGACAAATGCATTGATTGCTCTGCTTTGTACATCTATGTGCTTTCACAATCGTGTTTGGTTGAAGCATTGCGCGGACGATACCCGAGGTCGTCTTGTCTTCCTCTCCTACGCTATACGGAGACAGTTGGAGGAACATGCAAGAACGCTAAGCTTTCACGGCCGTATCTTGCTCCAGTACATCTCAGTGAAAGCAACTTCAGCGCAGCTACCAGTGAAGTAACAGCACCAGCGGATGATGCCATCGCAACACCACGCATAGTGTCATACAGCGCAAATATGCCTTCTGTCTTCCATTGCTCGTTCTCTTCCCAGCTCGTCAAACCTAGGGACAAACAACATACCAACTCAACCCTACAACAAAGCTGAGTAACCTTGATCCTTCCCTACTGAAATCATTTCATCCAGGCAGTCGGAAATATGTCGCTTCTATCCTATCTCCCAAAGTCCATGGCAGGCTGTATGCCCAGGATTACACACCGCTTCTGGCTATCTGATACACTCCTCCGTACTCCACTCAAACGTCCCAACCCCCCTCCGCCATCAACTCCACCTCCGCCGCCTCCATTCCCGTCCCCGCCGGGCACACCCATCATCAACCATGTTCAACCCCACATGCATAACAACGTCACAAAGTCTAGCATGCGTCCGGTCCTGGCGGCTGGTGCTCTAGCCCTGGCTGCCGGCGGTACGATGGTTGCACAGACAGACGTGCTGTGTATATCGAGAGCAAAGGAGGGGCAAGTGTGGTTCGAGAAGAATAAAGGGAGTCTTGCGGTTATGGCGGCGGAGAAGAGGGTTGTGCTGGAGAAGGGGGAGGATGGGAGGTGGAGGGCGAGGGTTAATCCTGGGGAGGGGACTGAGGGGAAGTGATTGGTAGGATTTCAGCGATGAGTGTTAGCAGATAGGCATGTATGGACGTGATAGATCATTTTGACTTTCAGATATGCGTGTTAAGCACGCAGCATCTAAGTTTTGGTATCGTCTTCCTTCGGAGCACTCCTCATCTCCTCCGCAGTGGATGCCTCCTCCCCAGCCCTAGCATCCACCTTCATGCGAATAAACTCCTTCTTCATACTCTCAAACTCCTTGAATCCCTGAAAATACTTCCTCCTAAAGTCATTCAACTCACTAGCCCTAGTCCCCTTTTCATACTCCCTGCGCACCGCCTCAGCCGCCCCCTCAGGCACCTCTTCTTCCCTGCGCCTCCGATACGTCAGCAGCCTGCGTGACCACTTGTTAAACGCCTGGACGCAAACCGACGTCAGTTCAAGACAAGGATGGCTCGGGATGATGAGCTCGATGTCCTCGTCATTCGCCGTGGGCATCCACATGCTGATTCGGCCGTCGGGGACTAGTGTTGCGACTGCAAAGGCTAGTATGTCATCGAGCAGTGCGGTGAAGGAGTAGGGCCGCTTCGGGGGTATGTACCCGGGCTCTTTGAATTGGTCTTGGTGCGATTGGCGTTCTACGTCGAGTAGCGCTTGCCGGGATCCTAGCACTTTGAGGCCTTCGCGGATGCCGTAGGGTGGGTCGCATACGATGCCATCGAGGTAGCCTGTCGTGTGATCTTTGCTGGGTGGCGCTATTCTCAGTGGGGTGTTGGTGAGGTCAGAGACGAAGGCGCCTAGGTAGCTGGACTCTAAGTCGTACTGCTTGAAGTTGCCGACGACGTCGTATTTTCCCGTCTGTCCCCTTCTTGCGCTGCCTCCTAGCCCGCGGATAGTGCGCCCGTCAATGTCACTCCCAAACACCACTGCTCCGAAGTGAGCGCATGCTATCGGGAAGCCGCCCGTGCCCATGAAAGGGTCGTAAAACAACTTTCCCGGTGCCACGTGTGCGATGTTAGCCGTTAGCAGCGTGAGCTCGGCGTCCATCGATGTAGTGCTGATGTAATGTCTCTTCTTAAGATCAAACGTCTTCTTGGCTTCGTTGCGACACGAGTCGGCGATGAAGCGACCAAAGTAAATGTACTTTGGCTTCTTAACATTAAGATCGTAATCTTCAAAGACACGGAACGCGACATCTGGGTTTCGCATCCGCGGTGGTCCCTTGAAGGCCATGTAGGAGAAACTGTCGATGATGTCGCGCTGCTCATCGTTTGATCTACTTCCGCGATAGCCTTCTATGGTAAAGCGGAAAGATGCCGTAATGTACTGCGGCCACCAGGATGTGGTCAGACTGCGGACGGAGTCGTGAAGGGCGTCGTATGTTGATCCCTGACCCCATAGCTCGTAGATGCCCTGTGCGAGGATGCTCCGTGCGATGGCTTTTCGTGCCGCAGCCTCTGACGGCAGATCGACAATGCAGTAGGGTGACTTTGATCGTCAGAAATGTATGCTTTTGTAAGGCGTGACGCGACACTGGGATTGCTTTTTCGGGATCTGAACCAAAACAACACTGCGAGAGACGCGACTGATGAAGTTGAGACAGTAAGACCGCTGGGTGAAAGAAAAGCTACTTACATCTTCTTCATACTTGACGAAGTGTAAAGGCACTCCAGCAATATCAGCTAGCGCTTGCAGTTCGACTTTGCGAAAACTCTCATGCGCTTGCGCAAGCCTGACGAGATACTGAGGCATGTTGTTGCTTGATTAGAGAGATTCCAGGCTAGCAGAACCCTTCCGTGTACTACGCGTCTCAGTCAGGTATCGGCATGGCAGGCGACGATCACCGCGTCGACGCTTTTATCAGTGGTAGTCCCTTTGCGTCGGAGTCACGGACCAGCAAAATGGGGCACGAAAAATGGTGGGTCAGGGTCCTCATTCTTCATTGGCTCCCGACGACGTCGCTTAAAGTTTAAACTACCTCTTTCTCCCAACCTCGCCCCGCGTCGCCTCGCATGCATCCCGATTCCGATCTTCAAGTCGACTACACGATGCAGGGTAAGACTAGTCTACCACACTGTCTCTACGCTTCCGCTCGATGAATTCCACGTCCGCTTGCGCTTCTGTCATGTTGCACACGAGATTCTCCACTAGCTCTTCTTTTGTCGTGAAGCCTTCGATCCACCAATCCCGGAACTTCATCAACTCACCAACCCATGCGTCCCAAAGATAATACCGGCCGTCGTTGTCCCGTAGTATGAATTCATCGCCTTTGGTTTCTTTGACCACTGGACAAAGACCTTCAATGTTGTAGTCTTTTGCAACATTTGCTTCGCGCTTCGGGTCGAAACACGCAGACAAGTACAGTTTCTTTGGATCGTTTGTCCATGATAACCGGAGGGTTGTGTCGTATTCGTCGTTGAGTTGGACGTATGGTATGCCTTCCTCGTTTTGTGTCTTTCCCTCGTTTGTTGTGTTGGGAATAAGCCGTAGCTTTTCTAGAATGGTTGCAAACATTTGCATGTCGGTGTCGCAGCGGGGTTATGGTGGCACAATGAGACCGGAGTCACTGTTAAGGAAGTGCTTTGGTTGCGCAATCTTGAAAGTGGACTTGTGGTATGTAGAGAGACCCTGACCAGATACAGCTTGCGGATTTAATAGGGAAGTACATGCTCAACTGACGTATATCGAGGCTTACACGGTGTAGACATAGCGTTTTACTTTTTTCCCGTACCAGATACCACGATACTTACGTGTCAGCGCAAAGAAGGGTGATCACGGCGCTATGTGTGACAACTGCACGATAGTCACAATATGACCGCCTCACCCAATCGTAGCGCTCCTGAATTACTACTATGTGTATACCTACGAAACCATAATCCACTTATCAGCAAGTGCATCATCGGGTACGTAGCCGTGTACCAGAACCGTGTTGTCAGGTGCCGCGGGGCCGGTCGCGTGAAGATCACGATCATCATAAGGGTCATGTTTCAGATGGACGTGCTAAGACTTTGGGTATCTTACAGCGCAAGTAATAAACTCCACTGTTCCTTCTCCGGATGTCATGGCTTAGTGACCGCAACTCGGTCTACGGAGCTTGCTATCACCACTTACATATTGAGGAGAGATTGTTGGTCGTCATCATCCTCGTTCACCACGGCTCGAGGGTCCATGTCGTTGGAATGTGAGCCCA
The DNA here is from genome assembly GCF_023758065.1 of Alternaria ventricosa. Classification (NCBI taxonomy): domain Eukaryota; kingdom Fungi; phylum Ascomycota; class Dothideomycetes; order Pleosporales; family Pleosporaceae; genus Alternaria; species Alternaria ventricosa. The sequence continues at coordinate 214,010 of NW_026055709.1, forward strand.
ATATTGCCACTTCGCTACGGAAGCGCGCTTTCGCAGCGGGGTCATTGGGGTGGCATGACCAAAAGCGAAGACCGCGTACATTGAGTTAAGTCGAGACTTGGGTTCCTGACCCGCTGAAGTAAGACTACATCCCCCCTTGGCCTGACACAAGGCTAAATCTCGAGGACTTTGGTACGTGTGGTAGACTATTGCGGGGTTCATTAGTACTTTTTCCAAGACTTAATGTTAGAGTTGTTTAAAGTCTCTCTATAGAGATGCCACGATTCAGGGCATCGACTTAGGCAGGAAAGGGAACGGTCGCTGTTGCCGCTGACTCTGCTTGGTCTTGGTGAGCTGCTACGGCCTGTTTTTCCTTTCCCAAAACGAATCCAGCGTTTCTCCATCATTGCCCTCAACGAAAAGAACCACGTGAATACTATATTCTTCCTGGTCGATTTGGTTGATCATAGCCCTATCGAAAAAGACTCGACTTCCTTCTGGGATGTTGCCGCTTCGAAGGAAATGACTGAACTCCGGGTCCTCTCCAGATCCATCTGCCCAGTCCCTGTCATCATCATTAGGGACGAGTTCCACCGCTTTGACACCGTCGCCCAAGTCCACCGGGATCATGTACAGTTCGTCTTCGCATTGCATAATCTCTTCCTTATTGACATTGAGGTATGAGTGGACTTGCGAGACGAAATCATCTAAGGATATAGAAGAGCCATCCTTCTTGTCGATGATCAGCGGCTCTGGGGCAGCGTATCGGTCTTCCTCCTCTTGCTCGTCCATGTTGCGTTTCTCCTCGCAGACGTCGATGTAGACCGAGATTTTGGTGAACGGGGGACTTGCCAAGGACTCTGAGGCGATGCTGGCGCCCATGAAGGGCGTGAGAGCATTTCCAGGATCTTTGACTTGGATGTCGTTCAACGAGCCGAAAACGTCCCAACGGAGTCGTTCCAACAGGTCATCTCGGAGTCGGTCAAGGTAATCCACCACCGGCGGATCAGGCGTATCCTCGCGGTCTACCTCGTTAGGCAGGCTAGGCTTCATTACGAAGAGAAATGAAAAAGCAGATGGGGCGGAAAATTGCAGTTGGGGGTCAAGAGACTGAATGGTTCTCGGTGAGAGCGTGGGCGGTGGTCCGAGCGCTAAATGTGCTACCGGGTAACTTACCGGCCCGCACCCACTTTTTCCTACACCTATGTTGTGTTCTAGGCGATTACGATTAACGTAGCTGTGTGCCGGTGCGATGGGTGTAGTTCAGGAAGCAAGTCAGTGATGCAACTGTCGGTTCAGTCAGGACGACACTGATAAACGAACGACGAAAAGCGTTCGCGTCTAGTTGCCCCTACCCATCAGCATGGACAAAGACAACGTTGGACACGAAAGAAGGCTTCTGAAAGTATAAACTGATAATGGAATTGTATCATAGTTGACAAAATGAAAATGCAGACGCCAGAACGCTCATCGCTGATGCAGAGCAATGCAGCCGTCACATGAACATAACCCCATCACCAATCTGACAGGTATCCCCCCTTCTGTCACACGCCGGCCTGAACTTTGTAGTATGTCGCATGCGCTTATGTGACACAGTCCTTACGTCCACAGCCACTTTCGGCAATTCTTCGCCCCACAAAGACAAGGAAGCGCCCCTTCGCCCGGCTCATCCATCTCCTCCCCCTCTTCCTTATCAAGGTAGTCAAAAGTGAGCTCCTCGCCCTTTGGAATGAACCTTCGTGCAAAGAACGCGATGTCATAGACCCTCGGATCGTGCTTGTTGTACGAGACGGTATACTGCCGGCAATTCGGGTCACACGAGTGGTTGATGAACTTCGTCGGTCCGCCCATGAACTCGCCGTCCACAACGTAGAGGTCTTCATCTTTGAGGCCTTCTGACTCAGCGAACTTGTCGAGCGAGTACAGATACGATGCTTTTGCTTTCGACGACGAGGTTTCGCGGCGCGTGGCTTCGGCATCTGTTATGACTTCACCGCGGTAAGTGTCAATGAACTGGCCTTCGTGGAGATCTTGTTTGCAGCGGAGACCCCAGCCACGCCCGTCATTCGCTCTAAAGATTTCCACTTCGACCTGACGCCCGAATTGAACGTTCTTGTTGCGACAATTGGGGCCGCAGTTGCACTTATCATTGCACTCGTAGATTGGACGACGGGAGTTGAGGTAAAAGGGTACGAGACAGCCGGTCTTCTCTCGTTTCGTGCCCTCGGCGAAGTAAGGGAATTTCTTCGGAAAGCCCATTGTTGAATCTCCGTTTTCGAGCGCAAGTTGGTATTCCCGCTTTCTTTCTTCATCGAGGCGGCTCTCATCAACTGCAGCGTATTCCAGACAGTCACACTTCTTTGTGTATTCACATCCGATGCCACGACCCATGTGGGATGAACACTGTTGGCAGCCTTGCTGTGTTTCTAGTGACGCGCGGTAGACACCTTGTTGCTCATCTAGGACATATTCGGAGATGTACCGGAAGCGCAGTGAGGGAGTGGCTTTGTCGACCACATTGAACAAGTGAATGGGTTTGCCTGGTACCTTAGCTAGTCTCCGGACATACTCATTGCGGATATACATAAGTGCTTTGTCGACACTCGAACGATGCGCAATGCGGTTCATCTCTGGCGTGGGCACGGTGCGAATGTCAAGTTCGGCTATGTCATGACCTGCCGCCTGTCACATGTCAGTGAAGGACCCGAAGGGAACCTGATCGTAAATACTCACTTGTCTACAGAAGACATGGCCATATTGATCAGCATCCAAAACGCCGTTGTATATATCACTAGCTGGAGACGTGACTGTTGCTGCAGATGACACGGATGAAGATCGAGAGGCTGACGGCGTACGACTCTCTTGTAGTCGTCGATCGAATGGTGAAGAGCGGCGTTCGTACGACGAACCCCCATCAGGACTCTTTCTTTTCCTCGAAGGTTTTGTGTCTGAAGGTAGCGGTAAGTTCCTAGAACGGTTAGTAAGATGCCGAAAGCTAGTACTGAGATGCCGCTTACTTCTCCCTCACTTCAAGGTAGTCCTGGATCTGCTCTAGGCATCGCACTAAGTCCTTAACAGAGTGCCAGCTGAGCGGAGGTTTCGAAGTCGACGTGTCCGAGGTCCAGCGCACCAGATATTGCTCGTCCTAGACCCTGATATCAGCATCGCGCACGGACCACTCGGGGTGAAGGGGTACTAACACCGTTCTGAACGCGATTTGACACAATCGAATGCACCTAAAGATAGTTTTAGTATTAGAACGCGTGCGACCGAAGTTTAGAGAGTACTTACGCGGTCTACTAGGACACGGCGCCTCTCGTGTCCGTTAGCCGGGATTACGACCATAGATGGCATCCCTTGCGCTGCAACTGCATCGCGTTAGCCTTCTTTCTCGGCTTAGCCGGCATGCTCGAGATCTTTTGTCATGAAATCGAGCCGTGTATAAAGTATGTGTCGCGTTACGAGGTCCCTAGGTAGGCTGCGAGCGGAAGACAAACATACCTAGAAGACAGCGAAGTCTGAACTAGCTAGAGACCTTGAATTCTAGCAATATTGTTACGTAGAAGAGATAACTAACGTAGATAGTTTACGTTAGATGTTTTTCCTTTACGCTGTTAGGAAAGTGAAGTTAGGCACCTAGCTGCTAGAGTTAGTTCGTGACTGCGACTAATAGTAGACAATGCTTAGTAAGCATCCGCACAGACGATATAGCTAACACGCGTTCCTTAATTTGTACTAGCTTAATTCAGAACTCTTAATCTAGTTAGCACTCTAATGCCTAGGTAGTAGTTCTATAGATAAACTATTCTTTCTAACTGTTTTAAAAGCCTTGCAAAAGGTTTGTACAGACACAACGCTTAGATCTTACCTTCTGTGCAACGCGTCGAAGTTAGCTTTGTAGCAGCAGATCTAGTTGTAACGCGCTTAGAGCGCAAACCTTAAAGTCAGCATCAAGCGCCTCTTCGAGCATAATTCTAGCAACAGGGACGCGCAAGACAATAAGTTGTTGTGCCTGAAATGCGCGTGTTCACTCAGTGCTCCAACGTGCGCTAATTCGCATGTGGCGCGCCATGGTGCCTTATCGCTATCTTAGCGGCATCCATGAGCCCTCCAAAAAAAGTTCGGCCCGCATGTCAGGCCTCAGAGCAAAGACATCGTCGCAACATCACATAGCACATTATGGCTTCAGACGCGCAAAACAACCCTTTCATAAGGAACCTTGCTTCTAGCGGTATGAGCACAATATGCGTTAGAGGCTTTCGATCCCAAGACTAACGTTTGCGACAGACAAGAAAGTTCGCGACAATGCACTCGATTCACTCAAGACGTACCTGGGCGCGCAATCAGAGATATCAGAACTAGACCTGCTGAAGCTATGGAAGGGCTTATTTTACTGTACGCGCTCCTTGTGGCTTGGCTTAAAACACCTCCCCATGGCACTTCGCAAACCGTCTCGCAAAGGCTAACAATAGACTTCTAGGCCTATGGATGCAAGACAAGCCCGCCCTCCAGCAAGGCCTATCGCGCGACCTCGCCTCGCTAGTCTCAGCCCTCCGAACTCCCGTCGTACTCCCCTTCATCCGCGCCTTTTTCCTCACCATGTCCCGCGAATGGACCCGCATCGAAGCCCTCCGACTAGACAAGTACCTTTACCTTATCCGCCAATACGTAAACGCGTCCTTCACCTTCCTCAGCAATAAAAAATGGAAGAAGAGCTTGGTGGAACAATGGAATGCCGTTGTAGAAGAGACACCGCTTGAGTGCGAGAACATGAGGATTCCCAACGGACTGAGATACCATGTCATGGATGTTTACGTCGATGAGATGGAGAAGGTCGAGGGACAGGCGTGGGAGAAGGAAGATAAGAAGGAGACATTGGAGACATTAGTGTTGCCTATTGAGAGGATGGCCAAGGAGGGCAAGTTGAAGACGCTGAGGAATGCCGCGAAAGAGGTTCTGGCTGATGATAGGTTAAGAGCTTGGAGGGGGCAGGAAGTGGAGATGACAGAAGAGGCTGAGGAAGACGAAGATTCCGAGGCGGAGTGGGGAGGCTTCGCAGACTAAGCACTATACCATCTGAGGGTCTGAGAGACACATTGCATATGATTTCAGCGAGGCGTTTAAGGAAGATTTGTCCTGCACATAGGGCATGGAAAAGTATTATAATTCGGAAAGCAATCTACAAGACACCGGACTTCAAAAGAGCATTGCAAGGAATGAGATGCCACTTCCATGGATTATCTCTTAGCTTCTCCACCGTCTCAGTCTACGCGGGTATTAATAGCACCATCTAGATCAGATCAGCGGTACACTTTCGCCCATTCCGCACACAATACTTACATCCGTCACTCCTCCTCGCACCACCGTCACCCGTCTTCTCCTCCGTGTACTGACCGAGCAGATCCGGCCTCACGAAAAGCACATATAACCTCCACAAAAGCGGCGGCACCAAACACGCCACACTGACTGCAGCCACCTTCTTGCTCAGCGCCGCACCCGGTCCCCCTCCCTCCAACAGATCCAACACGATCATTGGGATCAAAGCCGCCTCTCCAAGCCCCAAGAGCATATATGTAGGTCGTCGGCTCTCGATTCCATTGCGCGTATTGGTCGCGCCGGCGAGTAAAGCGGATGTTAGACCGCCTACGATTAAACCGCCGCACAGACGAGCAAAGAGGACTGAGGTAGGGTTGATATCGCGGGAGGGGTTGTTGAGGAGCAGGGAGAGCGTCCAGCGCGTGTTTGTTATCAGCGGGATGGTGAAGAGATTGGCGAAGGCTTCGAGGAGAAAGGCTTTCCGGATCGTGGAGCCGTTTTGAGATGGGTCGGGTGTGATGGTTGGGTTTGCGGCTGGTGATTTTGTTGTCGGCATTTTGATGGTTCAGAAAGTTGTTTGCATAGGGCGGATGGGAGGTCTTAGGCGTAGATATGGGATAGGGATTTGTTTACATGTATCCGGATATGGCGATGTCGTAGTCCATATTCCAGCCTACTTGACTTGGCGTGACTAGTGCGGACGTCATGATTTCGTTACCCAAAAAGAACCTTGGAAAGCCTGGAGACCAAGGGAGGGAAATCGCCATTTTGATCATGCGGTCATGCGGTCATGACAAATGCCTAGCTGATCTTGGATCAGATGGATGCATCGACCGCTCCTGACTCGCTCCACATGTATACGCATGCAGGGCGCGTTGCATCCTGGTTAGTCGCGTCTCTAGTCAGGAACGCGTCCATGATCTTTCGAGGCCGAAACGTGGTATACAGTGATGCATCATGTGTATCTATGCACCTGCGCTCCATTCATCTCGTTGGCTTAGTGGTTCTGCGGCTTGTGACGTGTAGTCTCCTGCTGGAGATCCGTGAGCTGGACGCTGTCAGTCAGCACTCAACCATCGACGTATCATTCAGATACGTGAACATGATTGCCAATGATTAATTTCAGGCATCTAGGTATAGCGCTGGCGCAGTAGTGATAGTTGTGAAGCTAGAGTGAAAGATGGGTTATGATGTCAGATGAGGGCTAACGGACCGACCAACCATAGCAGACCTCAGCTTTCTTGGACCGCCGGCTACTGACCGCCAAATACTTCCGGCAGTAATCTTTCGTCACCCACCACACAATTGAACGCAACTTTTGGGCCCATCATGGGTCGTCGACCCAACCAGTTGATTCTCGAGTACTTCGAGCGCGGACCCAAGCTGGAAGATGCAAGCAACCGCTACCAGCACACGTGCAAGTCGTGCGGCGAAAAGGTGAGTGACCCCGCTCCGCAAAAAAGTTGACGGTGTAGAGTGAGCCATAATAGCTTACACATCGCAGTTTCCCAAAGGTCGCATAGACAGTCTCACGAATCATCTCGTCAAGAAATGTCCCGCTTTACCGCTTCAAGACCGCCAGCGCGCGCTGCTGCAGATGCACGAGCTGCCACTCCCCGACAATATGACGCAGACGGCCACCACCAATGCACCCGGGCCGAGCCAGATGCAGCATGGCCAGAAGATGAACCTTCCTTTTGCGCCGTCGAAGCAGCTGTCTGCGCTTGAGACGCTGGCGGAGGTGTCGCGACAACATCTGGACCTCTCCGGGAAACGCATGGCAGAGAAGCAGCCGTCGCAGGCCCACAACAACCATGGCAACCACAACCATAACAACAATGCGAGCCATGCAGGGCTTTTGGAAGAGTTTCTGATACAGGATGACCGGCCCGATGGCTCTGATATGGGCGGCCTCTCACATGGCATGGACATGTCGCATGCGCCAGCAATGCCCTCCATGTACCAGTTCAATGGGTCATTGCATCACTCTCCAACTGCCTCACCACACATGGGTCATATGCCTCTGTCAAGCTCTGGATCGATGTCGCACATGGTTCCGTCTCTCGTCATGGCAGCATCAGCAGCGAATGACCTCATGCCGCTGTCAAATGGTATGCCTATGGAGTCGGACATGAATCTCTCAGCGCACGGTATGCAGGGTATGTCAGACGGCAAGTTCTTCCATCCCCAAGGACGAGGACATTGGCCGAACATACAGCCCAACTCACTGGACCCGATGCTACAAGACCATGGCAAGGAGCAGATGCACGTGAACGACCAGTTAAACAAGGGAATGAGCCATCAACGACCACTTGCAGTGAGTCCAGGCAACCAGACCCACTTCACCACCGACTTCAGCATGAACCAGAAGCCGGCTAAGCCTAAGGTCAGGGGACGTTTCACGGACTCCAGACGGAAAGAAGTACAGGAAGTGCGCAAGCGAGGCGCGTGCATTCGGTGTCGCATGCTCAAAAAACCATGTTCGGGCGACAACCCATGCAACACCTGCCAGAACGTCGAGAGTGCGCGATTATGGAAGCAGCCATGTATCAGGACAAGGATTGCAGAGGAGTTCGGTCTCTACTCTGCAGGTCTTCATAGCGTGTTAGCATTCCATGCAACGAATCAAGCCAAGGGCCAGATCCGGCTCGACCAAACCCCAGGGCGTATAGAAGCAACCCACTTCCCCCACTCCGGTATCTTTGCTACTTTTACGCCGCTGAAATGTCAGCAGACGCAGACAGCGCAAAACGCGGACATCGATCCTGCGATCTTCGCTGGACTAGCTACCCCGGATCTCGAACTCATAGACAGTGATGACGATGTCAGTGGGAAGCTAGACCACTATATCAAGAAGATGGGTGGCCACTTTGCCGATACCGAAGACTCGAACTTCATGAGGATGACTGTACAGACCGCCAAGAGCGTTGCATCGTCAAGCGCAGATGGACTAATATCAAAGGCCCTAGAACTCTGGAATCTCACGCGCGTGCTCACGTCCCGGAACTTTGAATGGTTTCTCTTTTCAAATCCCTCGCTCGCGCCTACCATCACTCCATCTACATTGGCACCAGGAGATATGGAGGACGCCATCCGCACGCCCATCACGCCCCTCGAGCACGAATCTTCCTACAGCCTCATCATCACTCAGCTCATGGGCGCGACAGAAAAGCGTGCCGCATGCCTGGCACGCATCGTAATGAACGACCTGGAACGACGCCTCCTACAGCGTCAACAAGCGAATCCCTTCGAAACCTTTCTCGTCGCCGTCATCCTCCTCGCCTGTGTAGAGCGCATGTGCTGGCTGTTCCGCTCCTGGGAACTGCCGTCCACCAATCTACCCGCCCCAGAAGCCGACGACGACGCATTCAAGCACCCACCCAGCGCTGACAACGATCTAGCCACAGCCCTACAATCTACTTCATCACCGCCAGCTTCTCAACTAGACCTCCCTCCCCACCAAGCGCCCCGTAATCCTAGATGGCCGCTCGACAAATCCCCCTCGCTGCTCTCCCAGCAAGGCGAGAAGTTCAGCGACATCCTCAACATGCTTCTCAAGATGCGCGGCGTCCCTCCTAAACCCACGCCCCGCAGTCCGGATGGCGTACTCACTGTTTGGAGCGAAGACACGGTTGATAAAGTAAGGGAGTGGTATGATGGCATTGCTGTGACAATGCAGATGCTAGACCAGAAGGCAAATGCGCGCTTTGTAGGCGAGGATCCGAAGGAATGGGAGTTGAAATTTGTTGGCAAGATTATCAGGGGAGATTGATTGATGTGTATGTGTATGTGGGGGTTTCAGCGACCCTTGTTGTGGGTTCATGTACTGGAAGAGATGAATTGTGTTGTCATGATGGATTGGAGGAAAGCTTTGTTGTGGGTGGATGCATGTGTGTGGGAGGACGACTGATTACGAATTGATACCAAACACGTTATGAGACATGTAGTTTGACATGGCGTCATGAGTCGCGTTCGCACGCTTTGAACGAAGAGATGTTGCTACCACGTAAATCCTGACAGAAATGCGGTGATCATGCTTGCTACGACAGATGGACTGTGCCATCGTGTCCGCACTTCAGATTTGGGGGGTATGCAACTGCTCCTATAGTACGCCTCAACACCCAATCAGCGCATCACGCACGCTCTGTCTAGTCTAAAAACCCAAAAGATGACCGTATATACAACCCCTCCCACTCAGCTCTTGAGCGCCTCCAACCGTCCCCGCATCTGTGCCAACATCTCCGCCTGATCCTCCTCCTCCTCCTCTTCCGCCTGCGGCGCAGCCGGCAACTCCTCCTCCTTCGCCTTACTCGGCGGCAATCGATCCTTCAGCACCTCACTCAAAACCTTATCCACCTCCTCCTCCGCCTCATCCGCCTCACCCTCCAGCATCTCATTCTCGCCCAGCGTATCATCCAGCATCTCCTCAATAATCCCCGCCTTCATAAGCTCAGAGCTAAGTTCGCGCATCGTGCCCGTCAGCTCGGGTAACCTAACCAGGCTATTCACGTCCTTCATGATGCCCGTGCTCGCCTTGATACTCCCCTCTATCTTCCGCACCGAAAACGCCTCGTTGACTTGCATCTGCACGCTGTTGAGCTGCGCTTTGGACGTCATGAGGCGGTTGTTTTGCTTGCGGACGCGGATTAGCTCGCGGGCGAAGATGCGGACGTCTTGGTTGGCTTGCTTGGCCATGGATGGGTTGCGGGCGGCGCGTTTGGAGGATTGCTGGATGAGGGTTTTGGTTTTTTGTTCGGTTGCTTTGAGTTGTTGGATGTCGCGGTCGAGTTTGCGGACGTTTTGGCGGACGAGGGCGTTGCATTTGCGCTTCTGGGAGGTTGTTAGAGGGAGAGATGATAAGGACTTGGAGAGGGGTGTGTACTTGTTCCTCGGGTGTGGGCTTCCACAGGAGACCTCTGATGGTCTCCATGGTGGGCGCTCAATGTGGTGTGCGCTGCGCGATTGAATTGATCGATGCCTTGTCGAGGTGATGTATGTGCAGGTAGACGCGGATAACGCGGGTGTTGGTGAAGGTGTTCAGATAGCGCGTCTCGTCGAGTTTGCTAATGTGGTTGCGGTGGAAGCGTGTTGGTCAGTGATTTGTGGTGGAATGCAGAATGCAAGACTCATGTGCACGTGTAAGGGTCCGAGGCGTTGTTCGGGTGCCTTGCAACCGCTCCAGGATCGAGCTCGGGCCTATTGTGACGTTGAGCTCTTTCGCGGGGCAGTCGCAACAACCCACTAGCCCCAAGCATCCACGCAGCATTGCCTCGACGCAGCACTGGGAGAGACAGCAAGGCGCATCTAAGACACCTATCGAATCTGCCGCTGCATCTTCCTGCGAGTTGCTTTCCGTAATTGATCGACCAAAACCGGGGCCCTCAACTCCAAGTTTCCATAGAGCTTCTATTGCTTTCCACGCTAGTCCCTCCACATACTGCATTTCTTCCACCTTCAATCTGCTTCGTCAACACAAACACTACACCACAACTTCACACCACACTCCCCGTAAAACCACTCCCACATCCTGAACGACCCTCCGAACTCGATTGGAAACAACAACAGACACCTTCCACCCTCAACATGTCCACTGTCACTCCCGAAGGTAAGCTGCAGCCTTGCCCGCTATGCAAGCTCTGAGATGTTATCGGAGCGCACCACATGGCTGCTCGTCCGCGGCAAGCCCTCGTTTCCACGTGCGCCTTGCACCGCCTTTCGCGACCGATATACATCATCTTCAGAGCCTGCAACCACTGTATTCAACAAATGCTGACGCGCGACAGTCACCTGGGCGCAACGCTCGTCCGCCGACGACCCGGAGAAGAACTACGTATACCTCACCATCGTCGCCGCCGACGTACCCGAGTCAGACCTCAAGCTAGACCTTAAGGAGCAGTCACTCAGCTTCAAGGGTACCTCAACATCCAAGAAGTGCACATACGCCATCGACCTCGAGTTCTTCGCCGAGATCGACCCCAAGGAGTCCAAGATAAGCCACAGCGGTCGCGATGTCACAATGGTACTGCGCAAGAAGGAGATGAAGGAGGAGTTCTGGCCCCGCCTGCTCAAGGACACCAAGAAGATGCACTTCCTGAAGACCAACTTCGACAAGGTAGGCTGAGCGATATCGGAACATTCAAGAGCAGTACGCTAACTCATTACAGTGGGTCGACGAGGACGAGCAAGACGAGGCACCCGAGGACGAGTCTATGAACCAGATGAACCCAATGGCCGGCGGTGGCGGTGGCGACGGTGGCTTCGGCGGCATCGACTTCAGCAAGCTCGGCGCTGGCGGCGGCGGTATGCCCGGAATGGAGGGCATGGACATGGCCAGCATGATGCAGGGTATGGGCGGTGCCGGCGGAATGGGAGGCATGCCCGGTATGGGCGGCATGGGCGGAGACGACAGCGACGACGATGACGACGACATGCCCGAACTCGAGAACGACGACGAGAACAAGGCCAGCCAGGACAAGACCCCCGAGGCGGCCGCATCAGGCGACAAGCCCAAGATTGAGGAAGTGGCGTAGTTGCTCCATCTTCTTGCGACAAGCGTATGACTGCACGAGATTGATTGGGTGGGCATGGCGCGCATGACTGGTGACGGGCGTTTCTGCCTCAATCTCTTTGGGGCAAGAGGGGTTGGAGTCTGATACCTTTGACTGAAAGATGGAGAAGAGAGGTTGCATCTATAGGTCGCTTGCGTATTTCCGAGTCCTATCCTAGCGTGTCTGGTGCGCAGTGCGGGTTAATGATCACATCATGGAGTATATGACAAAAGAATACGAATCATGTTTTCATGACTGAATCTAGATTGCAAAATGGAGGGTCATCTGATGCAAGACTTTATTATGTTTTGGAATCTTTCTCACATGTATAGTACACGCATCGGCCTACTGACTGTTCCATACTCTTCATTGAGAAGCTTGAATAAGCCCACCTCTATACCTCACGCCTTACTACTCATCCCATAACTATCATACGGGAAATCCTCCAAACTCTTATGCAACCTCCCCCACCCATCGTCAATCTCCCCCGGCATACCAACTTTCCTCTTCCCCTGCGTCACCTCCACCTCACTCTTCTGCAACTGCTTCTCCTCATCCTCTTTATGTTCGCCCGTCAGCCCCGCCAGCACCTCCTTCTCCCTCCCCTTATACTCCACCAGCAACTCCGGATGCGGACACCAAACCACCTGCATACCCGCTCTCCTTCCCGACTCAACGCCCGGCACGCTGTCTTCGAACACAAGACACTCTTCTGGTTGAATGGGTGGCTGGCCTTCTGCTTCGAGGGACTTGTTCAGTGTGGAGAGGGCGAGGAGGTAGATATCCGGCGCGGGTTTACCGCGGCCAGAGGGTATTCTTGGGTCGTCGCCTAGGACTTGATGTTCCTTCTTGAAGTGTCCGAAAAGGTCGCCTAGGTGCTTACTCTTGATCTCAAAGTTATTCTTGTTACTACTCGTCGCAAGCGCCATGTGTACGCCCCTGGACTTCAGCCCTGCAAGCAAGTCCATAACCCCCGGCAACGGCTTCGTAGTGCTGAAGATATCTTTCTGAAGTTCCTTTTGCTCGGCGAGGAATTGCTCGTGCGAAATGGGGAGTTGCGCCCAGTCGTGGAATATCTTGCCTGCTTGAGGCCCGGGGCGTCCTTGCAATTGTGCTTTTACGGACCAGGGGAGGGGTGGGCGGCCGTAGCGCTCGAGGATCGTGTTGGTTACTATGCTGTAGAGGTCTTCGGAGTCGATGAGGAGGCCTGGGAAGGTTTTTAGTGGTGGTGAGGGAAGAAGTGATGGGTCGCTTACCGTCCATGTCGAAGAGCGCAGCGCGGATGCGGGGTGGTGGGGTTGTACTGAGGATGGTTAGTATGGATGAGTGTTGTATTCGAGCATGTTGCTTACGTAGAGCTCATCTTGGGCGTATATAGGGCTTGTAATTGAAGATTCGCCCGTGTCAAGGTGTTATGCAGGTTCAATTGAGGCTTCTCGAAAGTTGGGGTTAGGTGAATGTTTACCCCACGTGGCCGAGGCACGCTAGTCGGACCCTTGACTGCAGACGTCACTTCGAAAACAGATCGACCTTTTCTCCAAACACACCCGCATAACCTATACACACTTTACGCGTCAGCTCTGCTTTGGTATCAAGCCACCATGGCATCACAGGAAGAAACAGCGACGAAAGCAGACGCATCTGCAATCGAGCCTTCAACACCAGAAATCTTCCCTCCAGACGAGGAGAAAAAGCTACTTGAAGAGTCCAACACGGAGAAAGCTTCAGCGAACAAAACCTTCACATCCGGCGAATACAACGGCGCGATACAAGGCTACGAAAAAGCCCTAGCAGTATGCCCCTCCTACCTCGAATACGACATCGCCGTCCTCCGCTCCAACATCGCAGCCTGCCACCTCAAGCTCTCAGAATGGAAAGAAGCCGTAGAATCCGCGACCCAAGCACTTGAAGCACTAGACCGAATAGATCCGCCATCACAAAAAGACTCCGGAAAAGATGGCGAGAGCGAAACAACAGGCGGCGGCGCAATCGCCGAAATCGACGACACAACCGAACTCTACCTCTCCGCCCTCACCCGAACGCACCACACCATAAACGACGTCCACAAGCTCCGCACAAAAGCCCTCCTCCGCCGCGCAAAAGCCCGACATGAAGTCGGCGGCTGGGCCTCGCTCCAAGGCTCCCTAGAAGACTACCAAGCCCTTTCCAAACCGCCCCACCAGCTCTCGAGCCTCGACCAGAAAGCCGTACAAGCCGCATTAAGGAAGCTACCAAGTGAGTTGGATGAAGCGAAGAATACGGAGATGGCGGATATGATGGGCAAGTTGAAGCAGTTGGGGAATGGGATACTTAAGCCGTTTGGGTTGAGTACGGAGAATTTTCAGTTTACGAAGGATGAGGGGGGTGGGGGGTATAGTATGAATTTTAATCAGGGGGGGAAGTAGATTCATGTTGAAATTGAGTATGTTGAGGGCGTTGACAGAGCTGGGTCTCAGACTAGTAGACCAGGACCGGATGATGGATCAGATCCATGCAGTGTAATTACGACCTAACCATCTATGTCAATACACTGATGGGGAGCGCTTTGCGCGAAGGAAAGCAACCAACCATGAACATCTGTCAAAACGCGATATGCTTGCCCCTGATCATAGCTCCACCACTGTATATACCATTCATGAGCTAACAAACCTCCCGTTAGCTGTACCCGCATATCATCAAGATGGAAAAGACACATACCAGAATCATCATAAACCTGCCGATAAAAATGCCCCGCCATATCTGCCCGCCATTCCAGCGGTCCTTGTAGTCTCACACGAACACGATGGCGCTGGTATACTTCCGGCGTGGGCTGGTCGTCTTCTTGGTGTTGTCGACCAAATAGTCCTGCGGTTTATGTTAGTTGACTTTGCTTTGGGGGTGTCTGTTCTGGGCGTTGTTACGCTGGCAGGTGTGGATGTCTTGTGGAGCTGGCATGTGATTAGACCTTAGGATGGTTTGTTGGAAGATTCTTGCTGCTTACGCATGGGGAATGGCGTTGTTGGGAGGGGGTCGGAGATAGGGACAAGGATATCGAGATCTCCGGGCGATGGATTTTCTGGCATTTCGGCGTAGTTGGAGTGGCATAGAATGGTGAGTATGTAGGCTAGTTTGAGTATCATCTTGTTTGATGTACTGATGTGAAGATGTGGTTGTTTGAAGTGTTACTCTTGGTTGGATGCTGTCAAAACAAGGACTTTGATGGAAAGGGATAATAAAATCGTTAAACTGCTACATGGCCCTCACACTCTCTTCTCTCTTCTTAGAACTCCTCATGTTCCATCTATCACGGGGCTGTGCTTTAACATGACACATTTCCATCACTGACTCCAGGCTACAAGAAGTCTGACTGTGAGGGCGTATGGCTGCAAACGAGTGTCACCGGTTTGCCAGGCTGATTGTTCGCATTGCTGACTACCTAGCTGACGTGTGGCACAGCAACGTTGGGAGATATATAGAGGCTCTTGCTGACAGGTTCAGGTTCATCGCCGTACAAGTCGTTTTCGTGGGCGGGACTACTGGCGAAGGCGGACAGTGCCAGTGCAGCCCGTAACATTGAACGCGACAAAAGGTTCCAACGCTTCTTATTCCAGCCATCCAGTCATTTGCACACAATCGCTTCAAATGGGGGAATTTGCTTTTTCCTCTTCATCTAGCTGTACATGGGTGCACAATGAATTTTCTAGAAGGGTGCTCGACAGGCCTGTCAAGACATCGCTATCCTTGCAGGGCAGCATTAGCTCCCGTTGTCTAACCACTAGTCAGGTCCCCTTTCTCAATGTCGCTGCACCATGCTCGTGGCGTGCGAGAAGGCGTATGAACGTGCTATGGTTTTATACGACGCGTGTGGTAGCCGGGGGATATCAGGGTTGGAGTATCGATTTGTCCGGCAGCTTCTCCGGCGGGGTATCAGCATCTGTCGTCCAGTCGTTGGAAGCTGCCAATGACGCATCCAGACATGACGTGCCGTTATACGATTGGCTGCGAGGGTTAGTCCCGGCAATGAGGCACCCATGTCATGTCGAAATGTAGTGTTATTAGCAGTGACGGAGACGCGTCGTAGCACCAGGCGGAGGCGTAAGAAGACTGCAGATTATCTCAGGTGTGAGACGTAATAGTAAAGGCGACAATGATCTTCAGCGAACGAGTTGTTGGAGGGTCGGATATTTGATGCATGGCGTTGCTGCAGCTCTTTCATGTGGCCTCGGCGGAAAGGCCCCTGACGCCAACTGGCAGAGGGCGCTAGCAGCGTGCATGGCTGACATTAGCCTCGCCTGCTCTCCTGTCCGTGTCCACATTTTGTCGACGACACTGGCACGCCTCCGACTGCCTCTCTTCCTGCTTCATCCGCTGTTGCTGCTGCCTCGGGATGTTCGCTCGTCCTGTCGTCTCCAGAATCGTGCATCTATCCCACCCCATGTCGCTCTTTTAGCCACCAAGCCCAGCCTTTCCTTGATATATTACCTTGTAATCCTACTGCAGACCCGGCGCGAAACTCTCCACGCGCGTTTCTTTGCCCGAGCACTGACTGCAGCGTCGTCGGAACATTTGTCGCCTGTTTGACGCGCGCAGCATCCGAGACGGAAAAAGAAGAGTTGCAGCTCGTCGAGTTGTGCTGTAGCGGGAAACCCTTGGATGCACGCTCGACGGTCCACCTCGTCCTCGCAGCCGCCGCCCTCATCGCCTCCATTTGCTCCCGGGCACTTTGGTGAAGCTTCGACTCCGCCCGAGGCGCGCGAAGCAGTCTCTCCCACCTGGACGGCCCCCTCGCCGGCTCGCACCCTAGCCAACTCGAGCCCAGAGCTCCCTACGCTCCCGTCCTTCTCCATACTGGGCAACAACCCGCGCACCCCGTCCAACGCTGCGAGACACGACCGAACCGACACTTCTTACTACACGGCCAGCTGGGGCAGTCCCTACAGACACCCGCCGCCCGTCTTTAATCCGTCGCGTCAGGTCTCGACCAACTTCGGCAGCGACGACTTTGAAGAGGAAAACTCCGGACTCACATTCGGCCTCGGACATCTGCTTCCATCCCGGCTAGATCTGCAGGAAGAGTCGCCGAACCAGTTCAACCTCGAGCATCTTATCCCGCGTCTAGAACGGAACGCCTCGCCAAACCAGTTCACGCTCGAACATTTAATCCGCTCTCGACTGCCAAACTTAGTGACTCCCACCAAAGAACCGCGAGCGTCCGGCACTACTCCCCGCGCGTCCGACACGAACCCGACTTCGCAAGAGTGGGTTGAGCGATTCTTAGAAGAGCGTTGGAACCGCGAGACAAACGACTGGCGGAGTAACAACAGCGATACAGAGGGATCAGGTGGAGAACCGGATATACCACTTGCGCCTCCGCCGAAAAGAGGACACAAGCAGAGGAACAACAACAAGACTCTGAACCAGCAGGACTTTTGGCGCCACTTTAGTAAGGACCAGAAGGAAGCACTCGGCAAGATGATGGCCTCAAAGTACGCGGATCCTGAGCTGGTGACGGCCAGGCAAAACTCCGCATCAGGTCCCAGCACGAACGGACACAGTGCGCAGGCTGAGAAGACGCCGGTACCGACTCCTTCAAAAACAGCTAAGCCGGCAGATGAAACTCCCAGCAAGCAGTCGAACAAGGACGCCTCCAAAGTAAACCAGGAGTTGTCGAACAAGCCACTTCCCGACACCCCAAGCAAGTCGTTCTTGGCTCCTCCAGGTGCAGCACCTGCGCAACCTCGGATGCGAAAGAAGGTCATTGTCAAGGGCAAGGGCTGCATCATCTCGATACCGCGAGACATTCCCAGGGGCAACCCAGGGTTCCCTCCGAAGCCGATGACTGCAGAAGCTGTTAACAACAAGCTCCGACAGCTCGAGCAGCAGGGCTACGACACTCGTGGCTTCAGTACTGGAGGCTTAGAGACACATAACCGTGCCATCTGGCCCGCTGAGGAGGATGTCAAGGCAGAACGCGCCAACTCCAACAAGCAGTACAAGGTCCGCGTCTCGAAGGAATCAGAGTGGAAGGACTACGAGAACTCTCTGCTTGAAGCTAAACTGGCAGCACTTGGTGTCAGTATCGGTGGCGAGGAGGATATCCCTCTTCCCATGTCGCGAACAGCGTCATCACAGCAACATCCGGGGCAAGGATTTACTCCACCAATTCCGACCTCCTCAGCTGGCAGTCTTCGCATGGCCAGGCAAGGCAGCATCGCCGGCTTTCCATTCGGGCCCTCGCCAGGGCACATGTCTCGACAATCGATCGCGTCTCCGGCTGCTTTTGGAAACCAGCGTCCCAGCATGCACATGCATCGCCATTCAACTTTTGGGTCGCCTGCAAACTTTGCTCAGCACGGTTACTCACCTTCGGGTACTTGGTCGCCTGCTGGATACTTCAACTCTCAAGATGGACGCAGTGGCTCTCCTGCTCTTGCTCTGAGCAGGCCTGATCTTTCCGGAATGATCTCGCCACATTCTCCATTCGGCATGAGACCCGGCCAGCAGTTTCCCATTACGCCGACGCAGAGGGATGACTTCCAGCTGCAGATGCAACTGCAACAGCAGCAGCTACAGAACCAGCTTCTTCAGCAGCAACAGCAACAAGTCCTTGGCTTGCGCCCGTCCTCCACTCTGGCCGAAGTACCCGAAGATGAAGACGAGGAGGATGAGGTTCCGGCTATGAAGCATGCCACTCAACCTGCACCGGAAATTGCTGTACCGCGTCCTCGCAGTCATCGCCATAACCTTAGTGAGAACCTTGAACGCGAGGCGGCGAACGAAGAGTATCACTTGGAAGAAGCCATCGACAAGCAGTTTGCGGAAGGAGGTGATTTCAGTACGGAGCCAGAGACTAACGTATCCTACAAGCCTTCCAATGCTGTGGCTAACCCTACATGGGAGGACTCGCGAACGATCTTGCACCAACCTCAACCGCACAGCAAGTCGCATTCGCTCACCAAGTCTCAGAAGCCTGTCTCCTTCTCGTTCCCGGCGCAGCAAAACCCTCGCTCCGACAGCGACGGTGCGAAGACCAACATCTCAGAGAACACAAACCCCAGCTTGGAGGATGGAGAGGTTCGCAACCCTACACAGAGCTCTGCGCACCACTCCCAAGCACCATCCCAGGTCAGCAACTCATGGAAGGACAACAAGTTTGCATTCAGCAAGCCTGCATCGGCGATGCACAGCAAGCACGCTTCGCGTTCCTCCATCTCGAAGCTCAACGTTGAAGCTAAGGAGTTCAAGTTCAACCCTGCAGCGTCTTTCCAGCCAGGATCCTTTACCTCGGGCTTTAGCTTTGCACCCGCAGTTAAGCCACCTACAGCTGCTGCTCCTGCTGCTGTCCCAGCCAACAACAAGCCCAGCATTGATGCATTGGCCAACTTCAACGTGTCGGCTCCTGCCTTTAAGCCGGATGCACCCGTGTTCAAGCCTGATGCTCCAGCCTTCAAGCCTGTGGCTGAAGCTCCTGTGTTCAAGCCTGCGGCAGACAGCTCTCCATTCCCGTCCGGTGGCTTCAACTTCTCCAGCCCGCCAGCCTTCAAGCCAGATGCGCCCGCGTTCAACCCTGGCGTGTCTACCTTCAACCCTAACAAGCCGGCTCCTGCTCCCACAAGCTTTTCCTCGAAGATCTTCGGAGATGTCAACCTATCTCAAAGCGACATCATCAAGCCCGCCACACGCTCGAAGGCCGTGCCTATCATCCGTCCGGACAACACGCGCTCGCAGACTCCCGAGACTGAAGGCCGTGAGGACCACGAGGATGAGTCTGGCCGACCCAAGCAAGCCGACGGCCGCGAAAAGCGAGCTCGCCGTGACCGCGCTGATGGTGACGATGTCCCCAAGTTTGCACTCCAGCCCGTGCTTGCATCGCAGCCTTTGGCAGAAGTCAGACAGCCCAACGCTAGCAAGCAAGAGCCTCAAGTCGAAAGGGAGGCCGTCGCAGAAGACAAGGAGAACCTGTCGCCCGTACGTGAGCAGGTCAAGGCCAAGTCGAAGAGCCCCGAGCCTCTGTCGCAGCCAACGGAAGAGGTCATCATGGAGCCTATCTCGCCTGCACCAGAGAGCGATCTAGGTGCAGACGACGATACACCTCACGCGAGCGATGTGCCTACGCCGACTACCGAGGAGCCCGAGCCACTGGGCAACAAGCACTCTCACAAGAGCACGCTTTCTGCCAACGCCAAGCCCTTCGAGTTCCGACCGCAGTTCAACAGTGCTGGCTACGACTTCGGCTTCCACGTTACGAAGCCGTCTCAGGTTGAAGATCCCGAGAAGTCTCAAGTGTCTCCACCGAGATACGCAAGCAGAAGCCCAGCAACTACGTACAGGCCTAGCGACGACGGCTCGTTCAAGACTGCTATGGAATCTGGCAGGCACAAAGGCTACCCTGAAAGCGAAAGTGCTGATTTCGACCAACTTGGTGATGCTTCCTTTAACGACATTGATGCTGTCATGAAGCATATGGATGGTGAGGGCTCGGACTTTGGCGTCGAGCGCGACGAAGCCTCTTGGGACCAATCTTCCCCCCAGAGAACGCCAAACGTGTTTGAGCGCAATGACCTGCAACCCAACTTCAAGATGCGCAGTGACGCCCCCAGCCCCAGCCCCCGTCGGGGATTCTTCCCGGGACGCCCGATGCAGGGATCTGCAACATCAGTGCAGGATCCGTTTGACGATGAGCGGGCTGCGCTCCCATACGACTCGCCTGTACGCCACATGAACAATGCTGACGCCGGACCCATGAGCGATTGGGACGAAGGTCTTCTTACTGAAGACGAGTCTAAGGTCCAGACACGCAGCGGCTTTTTCGACAAGCATGTTGATGACCTCATGGGCCGTCTCCTGCAGGACCGCCTTGGCCCG
Source organism: Alternaria ventricosa (assembly GCF_023758065.1). Taxonomy (NCBI): domain Eukaryota; kingdom Fungi; phylum Ascomycota; class Dothideomycetes; order Pleosporales; family Pleosporaceae; genus Alternaria; species Alternaria ventricosa. The sequence goes on from NW_026055709.1 coordinate 234,697, forward strand.
CTAGAGCAAAACCTGCAAGGCATTCAAGAGGCACTTGCAATGATGTCGCAACGTCCGGGACGCGGCCGCCGTAGCATGTCGACTAGCGCACGCCTGGACAGCGATGCCGACGACGAAGATGACGAAGCAGAGACCGACGTTGACTACCGTAACCGATCTCGTGGAAAGGACAGGAAGTTGGAGAAGATCCGATCCATCGTCCAGGACGCGCTTGAGATGCACCAATCACAGATCACATCTATTCCGGTGCCCGTTCCCGAGCCAATGATCCCAGAGAAGATCCGGGAGATCGTCACCGATGCGCTTGCGCAACACCAGCCACCTGTACAACCTGTCGAACCTGTTCCTGCTGCTCAGATCCGCGACATTGTGCAGGATGCAATTGCTTCTACCACGATTGCATCCTGGACTGAGGCTCTCAAGCCTGACGACGTCCGTTCTATCCTTGCTGACATGCTCGCAACCCATCTTCCTAAGCCCGTGGAATCGGTCAAGCCTGATGACATCCGGTCCATCGTGTTGGAAGCGTTCGAGACGCACGCTCCTCAGCCAATGCCACCCCCAGTGCCTGAGCAGATCTGGCCTGACGACCTGAAGGCAATTGTCACCGAAGCCCTTGCGTCACAACAAACGCCAGCTGTGGAGCAGTTGCAAGCGGATACCATTCGTTCCATTATCGCTGAAGCGCTCGCATCACACCAACCTTCAGCTCCCAGTGCGCCATCCACCGAGAATGTACAGCCCGATATGATCCGCTCAATCGTTGCCGAAGCATTGGCAAACCAGAAGCCTGCCGCCACTCTCGAGGCTCCCGTCGATATTCCTCAGCCACAGGTTGATATGTCCGAGATCTACCAGGTCATCGGTAGCCTCAAGGCTTCTATTGCGCAGACCACTAGCCACCATCTTCAGGCTGAGGAAGTTCGTGAGCTTGTTGAGGAAGCCCTCAAGCGCCACGGCGACGAGGTTGCCGAGCGTGAGAACTCCAAGGTCGTCCAGGAGAGGGATGTTCGTATCGCGGATCTTGAGGAAATGCTCAAGGAAGCCACGCTTCGATTCAACGAGGAAGCTGAGGCCCGCCAAGCCCTCGAGGCTCGTGAAGCGGACTCTGCGCGCCTGCTCAAGGTCACGGAGGAAGAACTCACGCTTCTCCAGCAGACCTCCCGTGATGACGAACACAAGATTGGTACATTGACAGAGGAGCGAGATGACCTTCGCCGCAGCCTCAACTCATACCAAGCGGATGCAGCCGACATGCGCGATAGACTCGCCACTCTCGATATTGAGAACGAGCAGCTCAAGCTTACGAACATCGCTCTGGAAAGCTCGGAGGAGGACCTCAAGAAGAGGCTCGATTCGGTCACCGCGGAGAACGAGGCACTCAACTTTACGCTCGAGGAACACCGTATGTCCGCCAACAAGTGGCGCGGTGACCTCCAGCATGCTCACGAGGAAGGAGAGCAGCTTCGCAAGGCTATCGGAGAGGCGCGCTTCCAGGCCGAGGAGGCAACCCGAGTACGCGAGTCGATGCGCACCAAGCTCGAGAAGCTACAGCAAGATATGGTTGCCGCTTCACAGCAGGTCGCATCTGAGCGTGCTCAATGGCAAAAGAACGAGGAGGCCTCCGCAACCAAGTACGAGGTCCTCAGCGCACGCATTGAAGCTGAAGGTCGCACACGAGAGCGTCTGGAGAGGGAGCTCGAGCGCTTGGAGACCCAGGAACGTGAGGGTATGAGACTCAGGATTCATCTCGAGCAAACCCAGAAGCACAACGCCAGACTTGAGGAGACAATTGAAGAGCTGAGGAGGGAATCTTTGGAGCACCAGAAGAACGCCCAGCGCTACGAACGTGACATGCGCGAGGCCAGGGATGCTGCGCACGTTGAGATCCGCCGCACCCGCGTGCTTATGGAAGCCGATGTTGACGCAGCTAACAACCAAGTCAACATCGTTCGCCACGAGCTTGAGAGCGAGGTCGCTCGTGTCCGCGCTGAGCTTGACCAGGTTCGCCTGGATGCTGATACAGCCAAGGAGAAGCACGAACTGGATCTGGAGGCGGCTTCCGACCTCAAGAAGCAAGCCGTACAGGAAGCGATCGAGAACAACAGACACAGCCTGCAGGAGCAGCAGCGCACTTTCGAACGCCAACTTGAGCACATGCAGCATGAACATGCTCGCGCTCTGGAATTCGCTCGTGAAGACAAGGAACGTGCTGATGCTTTCCACAACGACAAGCTTGCGCTCGCCGACTCCAAGCTCGACCACTTCAAGGACAAGATTGCGCTGCTGGAAGAGAAGCTTCAGGTCGCAAAGGAAGCTGCCAACGCCGCTGTCGCAGCAGCATCCAAGTCTCCTACGTCTACCTCTTCGTTTGCTCCTAGTGGCGCAGAAAAGATCTCGCCCCAAGCGCTGCGCGAATCTATTGGCGTTCTCCAGGAGCAGCTGCAAGAGCGCGAGGGACGTATCGAAGCTCTTGAGCGCCAGCTTGAAGATGTCGACACCGAGGCCCCGGCTAAGTTGAAGGAACGCGACACTGAGATCAACTGGCTCCGTGAGCTACTTGGTGTACGTGTTGACGACCTGAACGACCTCATCAACTCCCTTGCTCAGCCAACCTTCGATCGCGAGACCGTTCGTGATGCCGCAATCCGCATCCGCACCAACTTGCAGATGGAGCAAAGTGAGAAGGAGCGACTCATCTCGGGCGGACAAAAGTCTCTTCCAACTCTGAGCTCGCTCTCCAACTTTGCTTCCCCCAAAGCAGTCCAGCTCGCTGCCGCCATCGGTAACTGGCGCAAGGGCCGCGGCGAGGCTACCTCCGCTCTCGCAGGCACTTCATCCACCACGCGGACCCAGACACCATCCCGTGCGCAGCCTCACTCCGCCCAGTCCTTCCTCTCCGGCCTCATGACACCACCAACCTCCAACGCGCGCCGCGGATCGGAACTCTCATCCTCATCGCAGCGTCCCCAGCCCCTGCGCACAAACTCGAACAGCTCGCGCGCATCAACCGAAGCCGGTTTCCCCGCCCTAGGCAAGCAGCCCCGCACACCACCTCTGATGCGCAAACAAGCCTACGACCAAGACGCCGAAATCGAGCCATTCAGCGAAAGCGGCTTCTACGACGATGAAAGCACTGTTGATGGCGAACTCACGCCGCTAGCATTGAACTTTGGCCGGGAACTACAACAACGGTAGATTTTGCGACCATCACAGACTTGTTACAAACAAGATCAACGAAACTGCAAAACCAACAACCTTTTCCTTTGTTAAAGAGTTTTTTTCCTTTTGCGTTGCTTTACCGCTTGCTCTACACGAGCGTTTTCTGCCGCTGCCTTATCCTGGGTTCTGCGTCTGTTATCTACCTTAATGCTTGCTTCTACTGCTCGCGTTGCCTTTTCTTTTGTCGTTTTACAGCACAGTACAGCGACTTAGGTTGGCTATTGGAATATATACCCCCGCAAGACCGTTTTCTTCGAAGTTATAGCTCAAATTGTATACAACACAACAGGTTTCTCCTCGTTATATAGCTTTTCTTATGTATGTTTGGGGAATGAACAGGAGGGGGATACTGGGCGGAGGAAAGGAAAGTTGCGCGATTTGGAATTTAGGATTAGTTGGATATCAAATTGGGTAATATATACTGTTCCTTTTGAAAATTGAGGTGTGTTTGAGTGGAGCTTCGAATGTCCGTATAGACTTAGATGGATTAAGGTGAAGTACGCGATTCGTGCTATGTCAGATTACTTCGTCCTATGCTTGAAAAGGATGTCATTTTTAGCATGATATCAAACCTTTCGAATCATAAACATCCTCTTCACAAACGGACTCCGTTGAAAGCTCTCCGCCTCAGCCACTGTAGGATCAACGCCCCCCTTCGCAGCCGCCGCAGCTTTCTCTTCATCTTCGCCAATCTTCCACGTCCTCACCATCCACAAACAAACCGCAGCGCCGATGTACATCCACCCTGTGAAGAGGATGGCACCGGTATAGCTTCCCCCATTGAACGCGACGATCTCGAGGCCGATGGGTTCGGAGACTGTTACCACGCGTCAGCACACGTTCCCACGTAAACGAATGCAATCATAGAAAAGAACGGACAGAAAGAACCAGTCAAAAGAACAACGCAGACTTACAAGTAGTAGGCAGCACAAGCACCAACCAAGTAATACTCAACGCACTCGGCAAATCCCTCAACCCCATAACCTCGGTCGTAACCGGCGCAGCCGTCGCCCAAAACGTGCCGGCCACACATCCACCGACCAGACTAAAGAAAACCAGAACACCAAAGCTCTTCGCGAAGATCCAGATTAACAGACAGAAGACGCCGACGAGGAATGTCATGCTGCCAGCCATGTTCAACCTGCCTATGGAGTCGGAGAAGTAGCCTATGGGGGGCCGGCCGAGGGCCTGGCCCAGGTTGAAGACGGCGCCGATGATGCTGCCTTGGTTGGCGGTTAGGCCGATTGTGCGGGCGTAGCTATAGAGGGGAGGAGGAGTCAGTGTATATCTCATAGGTGTTTTGTACGGCAATAACGTACCTGGGAAGACTGAAGAGGAGGACTATGTAGCCGAGCATGCTCAATACTCCGAATGCGAGGAGTCCGACGAACTGGGGCTTTTTGAAGAGAGTGTAGTCGAAGCTGACCTATCAGGATGTTAGTACGAGGTCGAAGTTGATTGTGATGGAGCTCTCGAGCTGGTGCTTGGGATGTGCGTTGGAGGATACAAGCCACGTTGTATGCTCGCAGACATATCACCACCGACAAAAAAAGAACAGAAACAGCGAACATACCTGCCTACTCCCCACCTCCTTATTCCGATCCCGAATCACGCACGCACAAACACTATTCACCACGCCCGCCACAACCGCCAGCGTGCGAAACGCCCACGGCAACCCGATATCCCTAATCATCGCCTGCGCCGCAAGACTATATATCAGCCCGCCCAGCCCACTCCCCGCAGCACAACACCCATTCGCCAGACTACGGTGCGTGGTGAACCATTGCGCCGCAATGCCCACGGACCCCACGAAAAGGAAACCCATTCCCCATCCGAAACACACGCCTTGGGACAGGAAAAGGTGCCAGATAGACGACGCAAAGGACGCGCCGATGAAAGACACGGTTTCGAAGAACACGCCGATGAAGAGGGTGGTTCGGGTGCCGAAGCGGCGGGTTGTGTATGTGGCTACGGGCGAGACGATGAGGGCTTGGGAGATGGATAGCCCGCCGATGAAGGCGTATTGGAGGGGTGTTGCGCCCGGGAATGTGGAGGTAGAGAGGTAGTGCGCGAGGAAGACGGCGTAGGCGGAGTTTAAGCCCCAGGTGTGGCCGTTTATGGTTGCGACGGCGGCGACGCAGATCCAGCCGTAGCCGCCGTTGGGGGGGACGTCGACTGGGTGAGTATCCGGGGGAGAGGCAGTCTTGTTTGATTTTGGTGCTTGAGGTTGTTGATGGACTGGCGAGGTGTCTGGCATGGATTGTGGAGTGTTGGTGGAGTGGTGGAGTACGATATCCGGCTGCGGGTTTGCAATAACCATGCTCTTTTCCGATGTTGACATGTCGTTTCTTACGTGTCCATTGACTTCTTCCTCTTTCTCCCGTTGCGGTGCTTTCATCTCCATCTTCACGCTTGCCAAATCCTACTCGTCTTCGTTCGTCCGTTTCTCTTCGTCTTCGCCTTCTCCCGGGAATACGGTATCACACTGCACAATCCCTCTCAATCGCACAATCCCGCTCGTTCCAATCTCTTCAATCACTTCAATCCGTAAAACAATCACCTACACACTTCTGCGCACCAAGACACACACAGATTCCAGCTCGCAAACGTGTGCGAACATATTAGGAGTCATGTTTGCGCCTCCTCGGTTGAAGCGTAAGGAAGCAAGCAAAAAAAGTGGAGGTCGACATCTTGCGCCCTTGTCCGGAAATAAACTCATAACCCGAGCTTGTTACGTTAAACCGCTCGATAGGCCCTGCCTCTTCCGGTTAATGCAGAGACGGAACCATGCCGCTCGGCTAGCTGGCATGATGATGATAATAGTGATGCAGATGCGCATGCGGATGTCGCCTGTCAGCACCGTGAGTCGAGATGAATCATCCATGCTCATAATGACTCTTGGTCTTGCTGTACTAAACTCTTACGGATTCAGAATGAATGGAGTGCGCCTTTGACTCAGACTGCGGTCTGGTCCTGGTTCGGGCTGGTCATTCTAGTGTACGGCATCATTGCGATAGCTTTGATGACCGTTACACATCGTATAGTCGAGCATTTCAATGTTGTTTAATTTATTGATATTTCTACAAAGGAGAGGAAAATGTCCAAAACGCTATTCTAGCAATCTAAGCCAAGAGGTATCATCATTCGTCAACGCATTCCTACAACCATCTACCGCGACTCGCACTGAGCCATGAACCTGTACATGCCTTCAACGCCCTGGTATTCCAACGGGGTGTGCATGTCCATTTCATCAGCCTCGCTAGTATGCAAGCTGTCGTATCCTGAAGGCGACGAAGAAGATAACCACGGGTTTGGCTCAGTCTCGAAGTCGTCTAGCTGGTCGTAGCTTTGTTCCGAATGGGTGGAGAAGTCTTCTGAAGCCGCGAGCGATGGCGAGAGCATGTGTGTCCAGTCAATGTTCGGTTGTACGTGTTGGCGCTCGGCAACGGGCTTGTCGTAGAATGAACATTCGGAGGGTGTTTGGCTAGGTGCGAAGGGGAAGAGTAGCGCGATGTCGGTGCCGACGAAAGAGTCAAAGTCCGCATCCTGATGAACTGCGCCTCTGGAGACCTCAAAGTCGTTGCATATCGTCTCCACTGTTTGCGCATCGCAGCCAGGGAAGTGTACTTTTAGAACCGAGTTTTCATACGAGATCGGAAGATCGCCTAGTGCCGCCAGTCGTTGCAGGTCGTTCAAAACGGCTGCGAGCTCCTTGACAGCTCTTGAAAAGTCGACGGACAGGACATCGAGGAGACCCTCGCTGTTCAGTGTCTCCTTCTCCTGTGCGAACGAGGTGAAGCCCTTGACGGCCTTGAGGGGAGTAAGAGCGGTGACGGTGGGGTTAACGTTGAAGCTGATGTAGGATCCAGGGGTGGCCTTGGGAACCTTGTTCAGCGTACGGTTGACTTGGTCTTGTAGCGCGGACACAGTCTTGAAGCGCTTCTCGCCGTTGTGAGGGTTGACGCCATCGAACTGAGCCTTCTGTCCACCGACGAGGAACGCTCGCACAGCCTGGGAGACGTTGTTGATGACTTGGGCAGGCGATGCAGGTCCATGGGAGAAGTAACGCGCGCCTCCGGCCCTGCCAGAGCCCCAGCCGTAGCCTCCTGCAGTTCGTCCAAATGCGCCGCCGGTAAGGTTCGGGCGGAGGGTCGATGCGAAGGGTGCGCGGCCAGCCTGGGCGTTGACGATACTCCCAATGCGTGACTTGGGGAAGGAGGCCTTGTCATACTTCACGCCCGAGTTGCGAGCTGCAGAGGTGGTGAAGCGACGGACGGCGGCGCTGATCTGGCTGTGGGTGGTGTACCATCGGCCCTTGCTCTGCTTGAGGTATGCAATGCGGTGAAGAGGGTGCTTTGGAGCATTTCGAGCGAGGATAGGTTGCAGTACTGCATCGGCAGGTCGTGCGGATTCTGGTAGTTGTTTCTGTACGAGTTTCGCAGCATGTTTCCAGGCAGCCCTTCGTCTGTCAGTACGCGACCTCCTCGGGTAGTGTTGCAAACTTACTTGAACGCTCTCGCATTCTTGGCCACCGAATTATACAGGTGCACCACGGCAGGTGCCATGATGATTGTGTGTTCCAAGAGAGGAGAGAGTGGTGATGCGTCGAACTGTGGGGAAGGCGACGTTAATGAGGCGCAGGGTCAATGTCGCCACCGATCGGCACCGTTGGTCTGGAACGCCGAGCAATGACGACGATCACATGCCAACTCACTCACCGCACCCTGGCTTTCGTTTCAAGTGAAGTGAAGCCTGATCTTCTCCGCCTGTAAACTACCATTGTACGTTCGAGGCATCGTTTGATTGATAGCGCAGTGATTTAGTGATGTTGCGCTGCTGTTGCCTGGCGGAGTGTGCCCGGATGCGAATCTCTCGTGAGGAATGGAATGGTAGCGACTCAAGTAGAGCACCGGAATCGGAGTAGTAGCCTTGCGACTCGACACCAGCAACCACTTCACGATACATGAGCGTATCACCCTGCGACACCTGGAAGACGGAGGTAAGATTCCACCATACGGGTCTAAGCTCAAAACCAGGAACAGAAGGTATTCATTTTCGTACTTTTACAAAGCAAAAGCCACATCCGCAGACCTGACATCCGCTTATATACTTTGCTTCATGGAAAACAAGACTCCCAAGCAACCACATCCACCTATAAGTAAAGGAAGAACATGATTACCATATATGCCTGAGGGGAGAGAAAGCTGCCATCGAGTTTTGTATGCTGAGTCGGATGAACATGCAAAAGGTAGACACACACACAAAAACGCCAGCTTTCAATGCTACGAGGCCCCTAGATCCAGGAAAAAGAGGGGAAAAGCCAGATATTCCTGAGAAGGGTATTTCGTATTGTGGGATTGGTAATTCGTGTGAACATTAAAGGAAAAGGTTTCCGAGACGCAAGGGCATTCTATCGAAGGAGGAAAAAACACTTGGTCGGCCGCCGACCGGGTAGAAAACGCCAGAACATGAACTTTTTGTCAATGTATACACAGTCCGAAAACTCGCAAGGGGAAGATGAGAAGCAACAAGACCGAAGACCGGGACGAAGACATGCAAAAACCTTGGCTCATACGACAGAGTTGAGACAGCACCCTGAGAGCATCATGGCGGTGTCAACAGAGCCAAGGTATCTGCATCAAGCAAATCATCAATACGCTGTCGGCTTCGAGGGTCCATGCTACCGCTGCGATAAACTGCTTTCAGCTGATCGAAAGCTGGACGTCGCTCGTCTTCGGTCCTGATGAGTTCAACAAAGTCTGAAGCTACCCGCTGTCGAATCACGCTCTGTGGCGAAAGCAAAGACTCGCCGTAAAATTTGGTAAGATTGGAAATGCCAGTATCCGTCCTCCGGTGGGCGGCGTCTTCGAAAGCCAAATGGCGGAACTCGTCATACATTGATTGATTGAAATTCCGAATCAAGAAATGCGACCAGAATTGGTAAAGAACGTTCATGTCGTAAGGGGTTGTGCCGAGGGGTGCGTTGGAACGCTGATGAAGAGCTTTGGATCGAAGGTGAAAATACGATTCATGCGATGAATCAGAAGGGATAGTGTGAACCGGGCTGTGGTGATCTTTGACCCAATAGAGGCGAACAGGGGCGATTGGGGAAGTCGATCGGAACGGGTCGGTGTCGGGTTGTGGGTGATAAAGATGGCTCTCAGGGCTACTATCGACGTGATTAGCGCATACATTCAGGTCCTCTGAGACGGCAACTTACCCATCAGACATTCCGGCACCGTTGACCCTTAATTGGCAGGTGATTGACTTCTCCGGCTCATCTGGCACGCCATGTTTACTATCGATGGAGCCATTAGAAAACGTTCGGGAAACGGAAGGAGGCAACGACATTTGCGATGGGGGTTGCTTGCGCATGACGACTGTCAAGCTGTCGAGTTGCAAGTCGGAAAAAGAATCAGGAATATCTCCACTCACAGCCTTTGTCGAGCTCTCGATTGGGTGACCATTCGAGACGGCCGCGTTCACTTCTTCGGCAGCCAAGCCATTCGTCTCCGCCGGCACTGAACCGGCATCCTGGGCAACGGGATGGAAACCGTTCATTTGGGGATACGCGCCCTCGTTACCGAACGGGCTGAATGCTGGGGACATGGCCGACCACTGAGGAGGGTTGGATGGATCGAAGCCCGCAGGGCGAGAGACCTGAGGCTGGTTCAGCTCTTTTGGTCCCTCGTTCTGTGCAGACGGATCACGCTCGGCCATGTCAAGAACCCACTGCTGCCAGCCTTCCTTGCGACGTAGTCGGTCCTGGCCGTTCTCGCTGGTGCGGTACTCGATTGTGGCAGACTGTTGGCAGACGAGCCTGATCATGTCGATATCAGGAGACAGGCTCTTGATGCGGTTGAAACCGGCGATGAATTCAAGAGCAACGAATCCCTGAGAGTCCATGTGGCGACGTAGGTACAAGTCCTTGATCAAGTTATCAACAGAGAAGTAGTACTCCCTAGTAATCTGTTAGCATGTTTCTTGTGACGGACGGAAAAAAGCATACACTTGGGTCGTGATCATAGCGAAGACCGAGTACTGATCGACGCCGTATGGGCTGTACGGTAATCCAGCGCTCATGGGCGCAGGCATGCCATAAGGATACATCTCATGCGACGTTTGAATAGGAGCTGGGTACCCGGGCTGGAACGGTGGATACCTGTATGGATCGGTGGTCAATGACTGTGAACGGTGGTTGTTGCGACCGAATTTGCCGTGAGGCGCGGGGAAGAAGCTGTTGCTCTCAGGTACAAAGGTCGTGGGCGATCGTGGGCCCAAGGGAAAGCTCGACGTGGAGTGCCCGTTGGTGAAGTGGTGTCCATTGGTGTAGTTTCCACGGCCGCCACGGCCTCCACGGCCACGTTCGCGGCCGTTAGAGAACGAACTAAAGCGCTTGGAATGGCCATGCGAGGAGCCGTCCTGGAAGGTATGCGCTCTACGCTCACCATCTCCAGCGGCGTCTGTCTGCGTTCCAGCAGAATTTTGACGCTCACCCCAGGTGTTATCCTTGGTAGGTGAGGATGCGCCATCTCTCCTTCGCTCCCCACCGTGGAATTCGCCTCGGCGACCCTTGTGAGGCTTGGTGGGATACTGACGTTGATAAGCGCCGTTTTGAGCGGGCACGTTGGACAATGACGATCGCCTGGGCTGCGCTTCAGACTCGGAGGGTACAGGGCCAGCGGTTTTGCCAGCGGCGTCGCCGTTGACTACAGGGGCCTGGCCGTTAAGTGCAGGGGCATCTGCGCTACCAGTACGCTTTGACTTGGGAGACGCATCCTGGGTAGCTGTCTCAGCGCGCTCGCGCCTCGTCTGTTCGCCGTTCGGTGCGAATCCATCCTTCTCGGTCTGTTCAGCACCGTTGCCAAAGCTAGTAGGCCTGCCGCCGTTCACTGCTCCACCGCGTCCTCCAGGACGGCCACCTCTCCTGGCGCCTGCCGCGTTTGGCAGAGGCGTGTTGAACACAACTGTTGGTGTGTAGGGGATTTTCACCCACTCGTGCTTGCTAGTCGAAGCGCCATCTTTGCGCTCCTTCTGCTCCTTCTCGCCCTTCTCTTGGGCCTTCTTGCGATCCTCGTCGATGACGGTCTCGGGAGTCGGCCATGACTCCTGGTCGCGGTTCGGTGGAGGAGGCAGCGCGCTCGAAGCCGGAGCTGCCTTGGCATCCTTCTCGGGGAACCTGCCCTTAGCACCGTTCCTCACATCGAGGTCACCCTTGAACTCTTTTCGTCCCTTGTTTCTGCTCTCGCCGTTTGTAATCTTTTCTTGAGATTTTGAGTCGCCATTCTTGGCCTGAACTCCGTTTGCCCCATGGGACACTCCATTGGGGGTTGTTTGAGGCGCAACCTTCTGCACCTGAGACTTGATCGTGTCCGCTCGTATCTTCCAAGGGTTCACAGTCGGTACAGGCGCCTCTTGGAGGGGCTTAGCAGGCACATTCTTGGCCTTCTTGACCTTGTCAGAAGTCTTCTCGACTGGCTCAACCGACTTATCAACCGAGGTGGAGGCCTGGGACTTGTTATCCCAGGTGGTCGACTCAGAGGAGGTGTTCGGTATCGAGGAAACATCGTCGTCCTTGGTGACTGTCGACGAAGTGGAGGCTCCCATATCCGGCGAGGATATGTTGGAGGCATCTACGGGTTGTGAAACCTTGACCACATTGGGTGCGGCTTGCTCTGTGCGCGCCTCGCGGTTTTTCGCAGGCTGCTCAGGGCGCGACTCAGACTCGACGTCTTCGGCCCAGTTGCTGGGTGACGCGCTAGTTTCTGGGACAGATGCGCCGTTGCCGTCCTTGGCTGGTGTAGCAGAGCCGGATGCCGACTTGCTCGTGGTGGCAGGCGTGACGACGCCCTTCGCGGCTTGCGCATATGAAAATGTGGAGGCCATTTTGGAATTTGTGTGGATCTCGACTAAAGTCCGGCTGGTAAGACGAGGGTAAGCGCTTAGGGTCCCCGATGGGAGCGCTGCGGCAAGCTGGCCAACAGGTGTTGACGCTGGTATGTCCGGAGAGGTTGCTCTTGACCTCCCCGCACGCAAATCTCTTTGCTGCTACCAAGCCTTGCGTTGACGACTAAGCGGTGCGGCGACGATATAGCTCTGCACTGATGGAGAGCTGGGCAGTGTGCTGGACGAGGGCTTTGTACCGAGGCGGTCTCGCACAATGTGAGGAAAGTAAATGCTTCCTACTTTACTGTTTGGCGACGGTGACGGTAATTGCGCGTACTGCAGTGACTGGGGTTAGCGAAGTACAGAGGTGCTACAAGCGCAGTGTGGGCAGCATATGAGGCGTGGTGGTGGAAACAAGTGACGTGGGGAGTTGTGGTGGAGGACTGGGAGCGAGCGCACGACAAGTCGAAATGACTGCGTGGGCCGCCGAGGACTAAGCGGGAAGGAGCGCGAGTGAAAGCCAGAGCGCAACTGGGAGAGGCTGCAAGGCGGAGAAGGGGAGGAGTGTTGCGCAGCGTGCCGAGCAAACTCGAGGCGGGGAGCAGGGCAGGAAGCAAGCGTGCGGCGGGCGTGGGCGGTGCTGTGGGCGGAACTAACCTCTGGAGCGAGTCTGCGTGGGCGGCGGGGTGGGCAGGCGCGCAGAGAGGGCAGCTGTGACTGCGTCGGCGGAGTGCTCGGGGTGGGCGGTGGGTTTTGGCGGATAATGAGGGTTGGAGGGTGCAGTGAGGTACGGGCTCCAGGCACACGAGGGTTGCGGTACAGGCTCGTCTGGCGTGCGTGCAACAGCGACGGAGCGGGCTGAGGCGGCGTCTGAGGGTCGGATGCGACGTGATCAAGGCAGACGGGGCGCCAGGCAAGAAAATTGACTGTCGTGTGTGCGGGAGAAGCAAGCGTAGGTGGGAGAAAGAGGGTCACTCTCAAGCGCGAATTTTTCTTCGTTAAGGTGGTGCTCTAAGAGAACCCGACAGCCCACGCTACTTCGGCGCATTCACCATTCCCTCGCCCAGCGCCCGAGAGCCGCCGTGTAGCTGCTAGCAGCTGACAGGTCGCTGGCCTGTTCTATGGCTGCATCTGCGTTGACAACCCTCGCATTCATCGTGGTTCTGCATTCACTTTCCAGCAGCGCAGTTGACGCGCTTCTACACGCCAATGACGTCTCGCGAGTATCTTCGACCCCTCACTTGCCAAAAGCTGTTTTATACATGGCTGCCTGCGCTCCAACAAACAGCAAATCTCGCCGTCTGCTCATGTCAGCGCACCTGCTTGCACCCAATTGGCCTTGGATCTTGGGACATCGGGCGCCTCGGTGAGGGCCGTGTTGTGCCGGCACTTTCACGTTCCTATGCCAATGGTCGGCAGCACGAGCGAGCCATCTATCGATCCCTGTGCCTACGGGAAAACGGAATACCGGCCATTGACCTTCCCGATTTCTGCCGCGAGCTCCTAGCAGTCCGTATTGTCTGTCTGCGATATACAAGCCTTCATAGTTATGCCTGGCCAGCTAGTCCTCAACTGTCCACCTTCTCCGCTCTACCAAGAGCACCACTATGTCTTCACCCATCCTAGCCGCTGTACCCGATGCATTGGAACTGATAAGCTGCGGATGCTAATCCTGTTGTAAATGGTTTAACTCTATGAAGCAAGACCAAGGCGCGTGTTGCTGCACGTCAACGTCGCCATGGTGTTCATGCCATGGGGTTTGGACGTTCCGCCACACCTCGAGGCCGAGTGCGCCTCGGCATCCAAGTACGCGTAAATTGAGAGTCATCCTCAAACATAGTCCAGCAACAGCAGGCCACAATGATGTCAAAAGGATGCCTAACCTGCGTATCTCAGGTATCATCCATGATCGATAGAAGCTGCGTCATAATTGCTGCCCTGATCTAATTTCATAAATGTTCAGGCCTAAGGCTTAGAAGTTTCGGGCCTTAGATCGATGATTCCTTTTGACGACAGCCACAATCCCAGCCACACTGCCTTCGCTCCGGCCCGCAACTGTCTTAGTCCACATACCCGGAAATAGTCACGTCACATGATGGGACACGATCGATGCGAATGCAAACTGCAACAGGAAACTCATTTTTGCTGACGACTCAAGTTGTCGGAGTTGCCGAGCTGCTTTTGTATTTTTGTATTTTTGTGTTTTCGCGTTCGATATTCGGCACCATGAGTAACCGCTATGTACCCAGGATATCCAGGTACGCGTATACGGGGAGCTGACTACAGCTTCACCTGAACCTCTACTATCGTGCACATCCCGCGTCAAAATGAGTCCAGTACCAGAAGACTCCAATACCTGAGTCACAGGCTCTCTTGCATTTTCCCGTAAGGAACTTTGCGGCACAGATTCGCGCTACTGCGACCCCACCGTCTCCCTCAACCTCTCCATCTTCATCCTTGCCTTTTCCTCACTGCCCGCCCACCACCAAATGCACCACCTGATCTCCTCCCACTTCTTAGGAAACACAGTCCGTATATCCTTCAACCCCGTGCGCTTCGTCTCCCACATCTCAAACGCCACCATAGCCCGATCATAAAAATACCGCTTCGCGTGATCCGGTACTCTGAACAACGCCTCACCAAGCGCTGGAGCACGAACAAGCCCTTGACTCATATCGTAGCGGTGTTGGTGGAAGGAAGAGCGCGTGATGAGCGTGAGATGCCGCATCGAATTATGCTGGATATGCGCCTTGTTGATTTCAAGGCAGAGGTCGTTGTGGGGCTGGAAGTGAGTTCGTCGAGGGTGTCTCCATAGCATGACTGAACGGGGTGTGTGGAGGCGGGTGTAAGGTAGGCGGCGGGATGCCTTGGAGCGGACGATGAGGTCGATTAGGTCGGGGGGTTGGAAGTAGGTTTGACCTGACATTAGGAAGAGCTGGAGTAGTCTGTCGCGGTGGTTAGTACATATACGATCGGGTATTGCATGAGATGGGATTGTTGATGCGGGACACGTACCTAGGACAGTGAGCCATGTCCTTGGAGAAGTCGGAGACAAATGTGAAGGGTAGTTGCGTGGAACTGGTGTCGGCGAGGACTAAGGCATGAAGTGGAAGCACATGCTGATACATGAAAGCAAACACAGCATGACGGTCCAGTTCATCCAAGAGTGGGGTAATTTTCTCTGCTGCAATCCTGCTCTTGCACGACTCCAAGATCCCAATCTGGATAGTGAAGTTCGCTGGATAGCTAAAATGGGTCAACACCCATCTGATCTCGTTCAGAAGCCAGATGCACACCACCGCGGCATAAAATCGTCCTCTCTGGTCGGCGTTGAGACTGCGATAAGCCCATGTGTGTGGCGTTTCCGGATTGCGTGGAGGCATATCGTCGTATGCGAACTCATCGCCACGGCCAACGAGCGTTTGAAATCGATGCACGAGCCGCTGAGCATCTGATGTGTGATCTACAGACAGGAAGTCCTGCTCTTGGAGTTCCCTTTCCATCCACGTGTTCTCCAGCACGCGTAACCCTTGGTACCGTGCTAGCACATCATAGATTGCATCATCTGTCCATTCTTGTGGCGAGCAGCATGCATTAGCCGTACTGTTTAGATAATGCTCCCAGTTATTCTTATTGGTTCCAGGTTGGCTGGCGGGTAAGCGCGACACGTGGTGTTGAAAGTGCGCAACGATTTTGGAATGGACGAACAAGGCTCTGTTGAGCTGGAAGTCGTAGCGGTGTTGGGGGTTTGAGTAGATGATCGAGCGCATAATCTCAAGGTAGATTTTGCGATGTTGAATGACTTTGTGGGTTTTTGTGCATGTGCGTCCAAAATGGTGAACGTCGTCGATGCTTCCGAGGAAATGGAAGATCTGCTCTAGGATTTCTGGAGGTAGATCAGTAAGAGCGGCCATGATTTGGGATATCCTGTTCGATAGATGGCTCCTTCCACAAGAAGGCTTGCAGAGTCGCTTGCAGTTTGGTGTCGTGGTGCGGCGTGGTGCCTTTATGTTAGAGGGAAACGGATACAGCGCAGTATCACGCGCAGTTTGTGGTCAGTAGCGGAGGATCTTTAGCAGCGTCTGGATAGTTCTGTTGATGTATTGGGGCCTAAGCAGAATCCTAAGTTGATTTGGCTGATGTCGATGTGGGGTGTCAGTCAATGGGAATCGCGCAGTTGCTACTGCAGGGACGGATGACACGCCGCCGTCTTCCCCGGGGGTGTGCGCAGCTGGAAGTGCAGCTGGGACAAGGCTGAACCCTCATTTTGAAGCTGGCTCGTTGCCTGGGTCAGGTGCTGCGGAGCGTTTGTCAAAGCGGGGGTTCCGGACCAACTCGTGGTGAACCCAGTCGAAGGCGTCCTGTTTGCTTTCTGATATGTTCTATAGGATCGCATGTAGATTCGGTTATCAAAACGATAATGAGTCCCGCAAGGTGAGGTGGAGAACGCGTCGCGGAGAGATCTGATGATTGTAAGTAGTTGAGCCACGACCACTCCGATTGGCCCCTCCGCGCCTGCCGCGTCCGTGCGCGCCGTGCTATCAGCAACTACCTGGGTACTCACTCTCTATACCAAGGAACCATGATATGATAACTACCAACCTTAGCCACCACGTTCCTCAGAAAGAGTCTAGGTTGCTAAGTGGAGCTCCGAAACTTTGGAGGAATTAGGCACAACGTGCAATCGTGCAAAAATGATGTAGAAACACGGTGTGAGCGATACAGCAGGAGCACGAGAGTGGAAGATCCTTAAACATGGTTATGAGTATGATAATTTCTCGAAAGATTTCATTGTATCAGGACGTTGTCCAATGGATTGCTGGTATGTAACCTTGAATGAGAGACTTCTCCACCACACGTCCTTGCAATCCTCAAACTCCACTCTTTGACACTCGTTACCGAGAAAGCAACCAGTAATTTAACCAGACTTGCAAACCAGGTCACCACGCTTGGGAGTACCCTTGTTGCACCTGCAAATCTGACCAGCTGCGCAGCGGTGGTCGATGGTCCAGATACCGCCCTTGCAGTACAACTTTACAATTGTTAGCATTCAATTTTGCAGATTACACGTTGAAGACACTTACGACAACCTGCCTGTCCTTGACACCGCAAGCGTGGGGGTCGTTCTCGCCGCCACCGAAGGTGCAAGCGCCGCCAGCAGAGCGCAGATCACTTCCGCAGAAGTCCTTGCCGCCGCGGGCCTCGAGGGGGAAGCTGTTGACGGAAGTGACACCCTCAGCGTCGACTGGGGTGGCGGCGACCATGAAAGGCGCAATGGCCAGGAGGAGGATCTGAGTGAACTGCATGTTGAAGGTTTGCGGGTTGAGTTTTGCGGTTGTAGAGTGAATGAAGTGGTTTGAGGAGTGAGTGGATGAAGAATTGAGAAGAGGGAGGCAGGTTGCTTTATAGATGGAGGATGGCTATGCTAGACTCCCGGTGCTTGAGTTGAGAGCTATGGCAGAAAGCCCTGGTGGAGAGAGTCTAGCCATCGAGAGGCTGGCACTGCTTGCTCGTGGGCCGAAAACAATCTTCGAGACGCTTTGGCCCTTCACGAAGTGGATTATCCTTGCGTTCTCGTTAGCAGATATCGGCCCGCCGGGCTTCTCCATCCATAGACCGACGTTCCTGTGATGAATTGAACTAGAGATGAACGCCGAGGAGGCTTCAATGTGATGTCAACGTTGGAGGCCTTGCATGAGGTCTTTATTCGAAGTGAAACCGGCATGGAAGTCCGTGTAAGCCCTAGAGACGAACCGGTCAATTCGAGTGTAGATTGCTGTGCGACGTGGGTCAGACTTGACTGTGGTATCGACGGCCCTGAGTACCAGCATGCCTCTACTCTACACATGGGTCGTCTTCGCGGTTTACAACAGGGATACTGTCCAACGGAGTAAAGGGGAACGCCTGACAGTAGCGCGCGGGGCGGGCCTTATTAGTCTCGGCGGATGCAAGGCTTGTCCATACGCTACACGACGGTGCGGTGCTGTGGCATCATCTCATGAAGATGACCTTGGAATCATTGGAACGAACCGGTGTAGTGGCTGATCGTGACATGAGTTCGGTAATTTCGGTTCTGGGGAATTTGATCAAAAACCCAAGCAGCTACTGCGATGTTTGTGCACGATTTCGTTTTCATCGCTTTCATGAGATGGTGATAGTGGGTTGCAAGCCTCGCCTGGTGGGGCCAAGGCCAGCGCATGCGCCACAGGTGTCTCCAGAAACCTGCAGATGACTAGCCTAGCCGGGTAATTAGCCTCAGACCTCGGAGACCCTTTTTTATCTCCAATATAGATGCGTTGCGCTAGACACCCGAATTGTGGACATGCAGACGTAAGGCCCCCAGATCTAGATCAAGTTGCGGTGGTACAACGTCTGCACAATTGGTGAAGGGATGTAATAACGTGAACGCCTCAAAACAGTGTCAGCGCTACGGATGCAGGAGCGGGTGAGGCATGACGCGGACGCGGGCCACGGGAAGGATGCGAAGCTTTCTTGGTAGAAAGCACTTTATCGGCTATGGTACGATTTTGTAAGATCGCCGACCTACCACGATACCGGTAAGGCTCTAGTACGGATCCAATCCAGAATTACGTATCTGAGCAAACTGTGGAATTTGATCAGCAAGCGGCAGAAAGACCCTTCAGGTTTACTCACAAAATTGGATCCGGCTAGTTATCTCTCGAATTGGAAGGCGTGAAGGCGTCTCGCATCATGGAGCTGAAAGCAGCATCTGTATCGAAACATGTCTCAATTGCCACACAAGCTTTCTTGCGCAAGGCGGAGTAGCGCATCTCGTTGTGCTCGTCGGCCGCTCTGATCGGCCACTCTGGGAGCGTTTACAGATATTCTTCCACCCGTGCTTGAATTGTCCTCGTACGAGTTTGTAGCCTTTCATCCAGCTCTAGGCATCGCTCACGTGTTCGTTAGGTGGCAGCGCGTGTTGCTCGTACCAGAATTGCCAGACCTTACTTGTACTTTTCGTCCTTGCCGTCTGGGTGGTCGGTGCCGTACCCGCTCTTCAAGTCCGTGTGGTGATAGGCTAAATTATCGATGGTAGATGTATTTAGTTCAGTATCGTCGGGTCGGCGACCCAGTAGCATCCATGGTTCCGGTGAGAGCGGTGACACAGGGATGACATGGTGGCACAAAGCTGCCTGGGCTTGTGGGGAAAGAGATGAGTTTCCCGCAACGTTCTGACGCTGTCACGGTAGACAAGCCTTCCGACACGCAACTACGCGCGAGACCGTTTATTTCACAGGCCATATGTGTGCTACATCTGCTGTTGATGTTGGGTGTGTCTTCAGCGCTCGCTCGTATCGACGTCGTGGACAAGAGGATTTCGTGACTGCTGCACACCCGCCTTCTGTCAAGAGACAGGCGGGACTCGCACAACACCCGTCACGGTGTCGTTGTGGGCGACGTTCATTGGATTCGTGCGCGGAAGACAATTCGTAGGCTGTTACGCTCCTGAGTCCAGAAATCTTCCGAGGTCTGGCTGAGGCTCTGCGGGGTGCCGCATTGACTTCCCTGAGCACATGTGCATTAGTTCCATCAAATCTCCCCTCACAGGTATTACTCTTCCTTTCCACTCCATCCGACTTCAGCTCTGCGCTTCATCGCTTTATTGCTAGGGGGCTGGGAGGTTCGGCGAAAGATGACAGCAGAGGATGGACGTTGAGGTTGTTGCCCATCAAGGCGTAGTGCGAACGCCTTCCGCCAGGACCGGAGTACCCGAACGGGGCGTAACCGATCCTGATGCAGGATCACTAAGGAATCATAAGTAGCATAAGCTGTTTGCCATAACACAAGGACTGCGACTCTTTAGATCCACGCGACAATAGCTATTGTACGTGATTGTAGAGTCCATGTGCAGTGAAGGTAGCTCACTCAATCACACTGACGGTCACGTGACCGCCCCTGCTGCTTGGCGCGTCACTCCCGCGCTTGTCTCCGCAGTCAGCAACCCGAACAAACCACCCCACGTCATACCTCGCACTACCACGTCGCAACACATATCACTCGTATCGCAACTATGTCCGAAACTAACTCTCAACCCCCGGACACGAACATGGAGGTCAACGACGAACTAGACCAGACGGTCGACGACGAGATCAAGCAAGACGCGACACGACTGGAAACCGACGCTATGAACCTTGACGGCGCAAACGATGCAGAGCCCGCAGCGGTCAACGGCATGGCAGACTCTGCCGCCGCCTTTGAGGCGCGCATACCTGCGAAGAAGGACGCAACATTGCGCGAGTTTCTAGGCAAGATGGATGACTACGCGCCGATCGTATGCTGAATGCCGTCTCCATCCCAAGCATCGCGCACTAACCAGGCCTCCAGATACCCGATGCAGTGACCAACTATTACTTGACACGCGCCGGTCTGCCACCGCCACCTCAGACATCACAACACCTCGCACGTCTCCTTGCGCTCGCGACACAGAAGTTCATCGCCGACATCGCGGCCGACGCCTACCAGTTCTCTCGCATCAGGTCATCCAACACCACAAGTAACAACCCTATGGGCGGCGCAGGAGGAGCGCCGGCAGCAGCAGCGCCTGGTGGTGCGCCTGGCGGCAAGGATAGCGGCTCCAAGGCCAAGGACTACAACCTCGGCATCCAGCGCCCAGGATATGGAGGTGGAGGCCAGGGTGGCAATCAAGGACGCACCGTGCTTACTATGGAGGACCTGGGTATGGCAGTAGGCGAATATGGAGTCAACATCAAGCGCGGAGAGTTCTACCGCTAGGACCTTCAACCAACGAAGAGGAACCCATGAAACTGGAACACGACGGGATGTGGTAATTTGGGACATCGACATGCATTTTAGGCGTTGGACGGCATCACAGGCGCAGGGACTGGTCATTCGGAACATGGAGGCATCCCGCCTAACGAAGGGCTCATCATATGTGTACAATAGCAGTACAGAATGGCTTCTAGATAAACCAAAATGATACCCAAACTCCCATTTGATGCACATTCGTCCCATTGCTCATTTGTTCTTCGTCTGCTTGTACATGAACTGCTTCCGTGTCCTAGAATCAAAGTCAGCACTCCGTTATGATATCCTCCCGCAGATACCATAAGTGCAGTAGACGTACGGCGCAAATTCCCCAAGCTTTCGTCCTACCATGTCCTCCGTTATGGTGATATCCAGGTAGCTCTTCCCGTTGTGTATCTGGAACTTGAGGCCGACGAAGTTCGGTAATATGGTAGCGGAGCGCGCTTGTGTCTTGATCGGTGGCATGCGTTCACCCGCCTTCTTCTGTGCTATCGGGAGACTTCGAGATGATTAGGGCGCATTCGCAGGGCTTGATAGTAGTGGCTTACGGGACGATATTGGGGCCTGTGAAAAGTTAGATTGCTAGGCATTGACGAACGAACATCTCCGGACGGCATTTTACCTTTCCAGACCGATCGAGCGCAGAGCGCCCGTGTGGGAAACATTGCGACGTTATGCGTGAATGATGAGGTCGGCGAATGTTTTCGACGGCTTCCGATGGCTTCAGGATGCACGTGAGAGCGCGGGGGACGCTAAGGGCTTGGCTTAGGCGGAAGCGCGTCGCGGATGGTGAGTGATTGCTCGCGACTGTCAGGCCTGCAGTGGCGTGTTTGCTGAGAACATACATCTGCAGTGCCCCAGGGGAACTTTGAGTCGCCGAGAAGCCTCTGCCAGCATTACGACTTGAGGAGTCCACGTCTCTTCCAATCAATCAACCACCGACCATGCCGCCACGAGCACGCGGTCAGCAGCGAGGTATAAGCGAGCCTGAGATGAGACGGGAAGCAGATGCTAATGGACGATGCAGGCGCAGACACCATCCGAATACTCGTCGCCACAGATAGCCATGTCGGATACAACGAGCGCGACGCGGAGCGAAAAGACGACAGCTGGAGAACATTCCACGAGGTGATGTGCCTAGCGAAAGAGCACGATGTGGACATGGTACTGCATGCGGGAGACCTCTTCCACGAGAACAAACCTTCGAGGAAATCCATGTACCAAGTCATGCGATCACTGCGTATGAACTGTCTCGGAGAGAAGCCATGCGAACTGGAGATGCTGAGCGATGCGAGCGAGAACTTCGGAGGCATGTTTGACCACGTCAACTACGAAGACGAAGATATCAATATCGCTATACCCGTATTCGCCATTCACGGCAACCACGATGACCCGTCAGGCGAAGGCTCATTCTCCCCTCTCGATCTACTACAGGCGTCTGGCTTCGTCAATTATTTCGGTCGTACCCCAGAAGTCGATAAGATCAATGTGAAGCCGGTGCTGCTTCAAAAGGGTGGCACAAAGCTTGCTCTCTACGGTCTCAGCAATGTTCGCGACGAGCGGTTGTTCCATACCTGGCGAGACGGTAACGTCAAGTTCTTTCAACCTGGTACCCAAAAGGACGAGTGGTTCAACCTCATGAGTGTACATCAGAATCACCACGCGCATACACCTACCAGCTACCTTCCTGAAAACTTCCTACCCGAATTCATGGACCTTGTCGTGTGGGGCCACGAACACGAATGTCTGATTGACCCGCGATACAACCCCGAGATGGGTTTCCATGTCATGCAGCCGGGCTCCTCCGTTGCCACCTCACTCATGCCTGGAGAAGCGGTCCCCAAGCATGTCTGCATTCTGAGCGTCACCGGCAAGGAATTCACGACTGAAAACATCCGCCTGAAGTCTGTGCGACCCTTCATCATGAAAGAAATCGTACTTGCGGAAGAGAGGGAGATCAAGGAGAAGGAACTCTGGCGCGTCAGTGATAACCGTGCAAAGATTACCCAGTATCTGAACCAGGTCATTGAGGAGCTCATCGAAGAAGCGAAGAGGGATTGGCTTGAACTACAGGAGGACCGACAAGAAGATGACGACGACCCTCCGAAACCACTTGTTCGGCTTCGTGTCGAGTACACAGCTCCACAAGGAGGCGAGTTCCACTGTGAAAATCCGCAGCGCATCTCAAATCGGTTCATGGGCAAGGTCGCCAACATCAACGACATAGTACAGTTTCATCGGAAGAAGAAGGCAACGAACCGGGCGTTGAAGAATAATGCCGAAGAGCCAGATGCGGAGATACTTGCGGAGATCTCGATTGACTCAGTCAAGGTCGACAAGCTGGTGAAGGAGTTTCTTACGGCCCAGACCTTGACGATCTTACCACAAAATTCCTTCGGAGACGCAGTGTCGCAGTTTGTAGACAAAGACGACAAGCACGCCATGGAGCAGTTTGTGAAGGAAAGTCTGAGCACTCAGCTCAAGCACCTCATGGACGCAAATGACGTTGAAGAAGAGGAGATCGTCAAGGAGATGGCGGAGTACCGAGAACAATTAGAAGACATGTTCGCCTCAGGACAGTTGAAGAAGACCCGGAAGTCCAAGGTCAAGCCCAAGCCAGCTGGATGGGATAGCGACTTCGATGGGTCCTGGGTCGATCAGCCAGCCGCTATCATTAGGTCTGATAACGAAGGCGAGAAAGACGATGACGAGAGCTTAGCGTCCATACCGACAAAGAAAGCTGCCACCCGGGGTCGTGGCAAAGCAGCTGGCACAACCCGCAAGCCGGCTGCGGCTACTAAGAAGGCAGCAGCTCCTAAGAAGGCCGCACCTGCGGCCAAGGGCGGGCGAGGCAAGAAGAAGGTCGTTGAAGAAGAAGAGTCCGACGAAGACGACGACGACGTAATCATGATCGACGACGATGATGACGAGGAAGTACCCGAAGAAGAAGAAGACGATGACAGTGGCGAAGACCTCTTCGTAGCTTCGCAAAAGAAGAAAGCTCCCGCAAGGAAACCTGCAGCGAAGACAACAAAGGCCCCTGCGCGAGCCAAGTCACCGGTCAAGAAGACTACTACTGCGAGAGCGAAGGCGCCGGCGACTCAGACGAAGCTGAACTTCTCGCAGCCGCTCACGCAACGCAGTCAGCCCACGCGACCTGCGGCTTCGAGAGGAAAGAAGGCTGTACAGGAGCCGGTAAGTGAAGATGATACTTGATGATGTGTTTACGTTTGCTAACATGTGTGCAGAGTGATGATGAGATTGAGTCTGATGATGCTTTCGAGTCTGCGCCCCCTCCCAGTGCGAGGGCTACTCGTAGGAGGTAGATCACGCCATCGATATACAGATGACCAGCACCGTAAAACCTGAGAGGAAGGAGTGTTGCAAAACGGCGTATTTGATCTAATAGAGCATAGCGAAGGCGTTTAGGGGTTTTCAGCTAGGTATACCAGAGTCCAGGAGGAAATATGTCTAACCGTCTACATTTACGAGACTTGTAACGTGAAGAGTATCGTAAGTGTTTGTATATTTTGAAAGAGCCATGCGACCTCTTCACTCCAAGTCTTCCTTCTCCTTGCATTAGGTGTTATGATGTCACGGTCGCACTTGTTCATGCCGGAGTCCAACACCGAGGTGTGTCGACCGCTCTTTCCTCAACTATCTCACCTGGCAGCTGCGCTTGTCCGCATCCCCACTTCTACAAATCTCACGATGCTTCTCTTCAACCCTTCCTACGCCGTCTTTTGGTCATCTCTTTCCTCAATGGCCAGCTCCGATCGGCCATTCGACGAGAAGCCGCGACAGGATGCAGGCTATAACAACCTATCCAACACCGTCCTCCGTCCATCCCCTCAACACACACTCGTTTTGGTTCCATCTTCTTGTTCCACCTTTTCTTCTTTCGCATTGCTGCGCTTCGGCTTTTTGGATAGCTGTCACTCGCTTGTTCACATTGGCTCCCATCAATCAGCTTTGAGGTACGTCGTTGTCGTACATATCCTCTACCACACGAGCATGCAACATCACAGCAGTATGTGAGGTAGAGAACCAACACTAACGGCGACAGGATATTCGCATCACACCATCTCAGTCTTCTTCGTTTCTCCGGCTCGACATCTCATTGGCCCCGTAATACCAACGGCTCAATCAGGTCCGCGGCTCGTTGCCTTCGGTACACCTATAGGGTGACGGACCGGCCATGATGTCATTCGCATACAGGGTGGACGAATTGCTCGCACTTCGCGACCCAGTGTCGGAATCAGCCGTGTCGATTGAGAAGTTTCCTGATGAGGATGTGATCAGAGGTCAGTGCCTGGCCTATCCTCCTCACCCTTTCACTTTTCACTTTTCACCGTTCACCTTTCCTATCGAGGAACATCATACCCGACGCGTCTTGTGTCTCCTTACCCTACTCACACTACACCCGACCGACTCTATTACACTCTTCTATCGCTAGACTCGTAGCCTTCCTTTCTTCCTGCTACTGCTACACAACGAGCAGTAACTAATTGCGCTTCTCGTTAGAACACGTCCTTCGCCCGTCAGCGTCCGCATCGGCGAATCTGCCCAGCAGAGCATCAAACAGAAGCTTGCGTGTACCCACTCCAGCCAATCTTGTTCCTTTCGGACCTCACAAACGGCCATCACCCACGCCGTCCATCAAGCGCGGCAAGGCGGAGAAGCTTCTCAAAGAGCACGGCAGCCCGCCCGGTATACGAGTAACTGCAGGTGGCCGTATAGTTCCTAGCGACCTTCCACCGCTCGGCACGTCCCGATACGGAGACGCTACTTACAGACCACCACAACCATCACTGCGCATAGCACCAGGCAACGTCATGCAAGCACCGACTCACCAGAACCCCAACAACACCGCTCGCATTGAAGTCGTCGGAGGTCAACCTGTCATCTTCGTTGGCGATCGCATGTTCGCACTGCCAGCAGTCAACGCAACAAACCCTACGATGCCTCCCGCCGGCCCCGCTGCTATGGATCCCATAGGCAAGCAGATGCCAGATCCGTCTACCATGACCACTCATGGAGCTCCATCGGGAGCCGCGTTCGGGCCGTCGCGCTCCAACACCCATACACCATTTATTGGCTTGGACCTCGCGACTCTCAAGACGCAACAAGCTCTCAAGAAGCAGGAGCTCCGCACTGTAGAGCAGACTGAGGTACTGCAAGCAGGCCAGCAGAGCGAGGCATGGCGCGCGAGTATGATCGAGAAGAAGCGGTGCCTCATCGTCGAGCTCGACGCACTTCGAAAGCAGATAACGGCGGTCGAGTCAGACAACAGCACCACTCAACATGGCGCCTTCTCCGGCGCGAATGCAGGCTCAGCAGCTATGCCGCCTTTCGGACCGCAATTTCAGCAACCGTTTGCTCCTCCCATGTACCCCTTCGCGGCGCCGTATCCGCCCATGCCGGTTTATCAACCCCAACCTCAGACTTTTGGCCCGCTGTCCGCCTTCTCTGCGGAGCCACCACCGTTTGTTTCGACCGCGACAAACCCGCCTCATTCCCCTCCAGGATCCGCCAGCCGCCGCTCTCGAGCTATTGAAATCAAGCCACCACCTCCCGAGGAAGTCAAGAAGGGATCTGCTCTAAACCCGAAGAGTCCTACATACGAGCCTGTCATAAAGACTAGTACCACCCAAGGCACTGTTCCGCCCACTCCGTCACCAGAGAAGCGCTCTCCTTGGCGAGGACAGCAAATGCCAGTGGCTGGCAAGCATGACCGCCGGATGTCTTCGCAGAAGCATAGTCTGTCTAGCGTTGACACCATGGACTTCTTCCCTACAAACACGCATGAGCATTCCTCAACACGAGTAGCGCCACAGATTAAGGAGACTGAGCAGTCATCCAACGAGAATACTGCGGTACCATCTACACCCGAGAAACACTGGCCAGCTAGTCCATGGAACGAAGGCGATTCTGGCCGTTCCAGGACTAACGATCCTGCACCCAAGCTCACCTCGTGGCCTGAGGCATTCGGTAAACAACCTTCTCTGCCTTCCATACGTCAAGGCCTTTCGGAGCAAACCCAATCCACTATGATAGACCACGCTCATACAATGGGCCCTAACATGTCAATCTCCGCTTCTAGCAGCAACATGGCGCCGCGAACCAGCTCCAGTCAATGCACCGGCACCGACGAGAACTGGCCTTTCAATGGCAAGCCTGTAACACATGTTCCGTCTACATACCAGGAAGGCTACCAGGCCGGCTACGACCACGTTGGCATTCCTGACAGTCCCGAGGTTCTACAAGGCTACATCCAGGGTCTTCTGCACTTCCTTACAGACGAGTCGAAGAAGCGTCAAGCTGAGTATCGACGCGGTACTGATTCCAGGACGCCTTCGCTTCGAGGGCTTGTTGCCGGGTCCCTACCTCACGACTCTGCTGTCGAGATGACTTTCAACCACAACAACGCCAGCGGGGCCCAGGAAAACGTTCGATCAGCGAAGGTCAGTATACCAGATGATATGCGCCGCGACTCAGGGTATGGCCAACAAGGAAATGTTAAGGATGTTCCCGTTCAGTACATGGTTCGCAACGAAGCCATGCAAATCCCCAACCGTGTCGCCTCTGCCGCGCAATATCTGAACCCCCCAGTGATGTTTCCTCAGAGGATGACGTCTGGATATCGACAAGTATTCCCAAGCGTCGAGGATGATGCGAGCAGGGGCATGCAGGATAAGGGTATCGCGTCCCGGGTAGACACTATGCCAAACGGCGGCATGTCCAACCAGTCTTTCGGCAATCAGATCCAGAATCGCAGCTACAGTACCGCGCTCAGCATGCAACGCTTCTACCCGACGCCCAAGGAGTTGAGCCCAAGCGAGATTGGTGGCTACGGCGCGCCTGCTCCTCGACACTTTGCCAATCAGCGCTTGTCGGGGCTCGATGGCGCCATGGACGACTTGTCGGAGATGATCAACGACACACACATTGAGGAGCGTCGTTCGTCTGTTGCGGTAGACAGCCGCTCTACCGAAGCACCCATGTCTGTGGAGTACGAGGAGAGCAACGCAAGCTGCTTCGGGGTATCCAGCAGCAAAGGTAAGCAGAAGGCGCCATCTTCTCCCGCGAAAGCATCGGATGTCGAGCGTGGCACCGCAGCATCTTCACCCGCCAATCCACCGAGCTCCCCCAAGAAGTCCGGAGAGCATTCGCCTGCAAAGGCCAAGCTTGAGCAGGTGACAAACAAATTCCGACGCAGCAAGAAGGACGACCCTCGAACCATGTCTCCCGACGAGAGGCAGAAACGTTCGGACAAGTGGCGACAGCGCTTTCAGCAACTCAAGAGGACCGAGATCGATGAGATAGAGGCGCATCGTAGGAACTCGCGCACCTGATTGCTCATCGTGCGTTGTCGGGTTGTCCGCGTCAGACGGCCTGGTATGCTGGTTGGATACGTCTTCGGACTCGTTAGGTCTTGGTATGATACACCCTCTTGACTCTCTTCTCTGTCGCAGAAAGTATCCTTGGATTCGGCCGAGGATTACATCACCCTCATCGAGTACGCGACACGTCCAACATCTTCTCTTAACGGCAACATTTTCCACGTCCACGAACTTCATTGAACAACTTTCCACTGCGGCACAGCAATAATTACGGCAGCCCACGCATATCTCCGACAGTCTTCCTTCAATATTTCTTTTGACATTGGTGGACTGGCAGAACACGGCAAGGGACGTGTCATGGGCGGAGACGAGTCATCTGGCCAGCCATCCACGTCTTATCTCCTTTGCGTCAGCATCTTGCGTATAACTTCAGCCATTGTATGAATAGGTAGTCAGTATAGTCATCCGTTGCGTAGTAGAATAGTGATAATAATAAAAGCGTGTCTTGTAATCAGTGTCCCTTCTTTGCAGTCATCTGGTGGGCGTTCGGAGTGAGCTGACGAGATGAATCGCGCACGGCCGATGTGTCGGAGTGACGGATAGGGTCCGAAAGGCGCGCTATGCCGAAACGAGAAATGGTTCTAGAACAGATTGGCATCCGAGGCCGTCGTCAGTGGACGAAATAGCGGAAACATGCGCGTCGCCATCACACCAGCATCCGATGTACAGCTACGTTAAGCATGTGTGTGTGCGAGTATAACAACAGGCTGGTGTCATTCATTCACATTGCAACAACTCAAGAATCACGATGGATGCATGTGTCTCGGAGTCGCACAGCCGCGTTTGGTGCGATGACGTGCCGTTATGCTTTGCGCGTTGCTGATAAATCGGGAAATAGCGTGATTTATCGACAGCTGCGGTCGTGGGGAAAAGAGGCACGGTGCTAGAACGGTTAGATGGGTGCGCGTTCTTGGCTGGGAGCGCGGCACAGGGTTCGGATGGCGGGTAGGAATCATCACGACACCAAGGCGCAATTGTCACAGGATATGGATTTCCAAGCATTGCAAAGCCATGTTTTGATGTTTGAGTGGTGGCTGAGTGATTGGTGATGGATGCGGTGTCGGTTTGGCTGGCTGGCTGGAGTGAGGCTAGGTGGCTTCGCACGCGGCTTCCCTAGGTAGACAGGGATTCGGGCGGTCCCACTTGGCCTCCGCCATCATTCGCCGCAGTCCGTACTTGTCGCCGGCACGGCTCTGGCTTCCTTCCTTCCCAACCTGCTGGCTGGCCCTACTACACCACCACTACTCCTCGCTCCCTGCTCCCGCATCCTCCCTGCTTGTCTCTGCAGCGTCGCCAACACCATTCACGCGCACTCCCCTCTCCCATCGCCTGCGCCTCCGTGACGGAGCCATTCTTTCACCGAGCCGCCCCAGCCACACGCACCGCGACCCTGGACATTGCCCTCACCCAAAGTGACATGGCCCATTGATCGTGCAACTGCGCAAACACCGTCTCCCTGCACCCGCCCAGCTTCCGCCTAAGATCCCAGAGTCGCCCGCTGCACTCGCCCACCGGCCTGTGTAACTGCTATGACGCAGCTCTTCAACTCGTCCACATCAAGCCACTCCACCATGGCCGAAAAGACGGAGAAACGCACCTTCTCGGGCAAGGCGCTGTCCACCAACAAGTCAGTCAATCCAAAGGACGGCCAGGTCTCGCAGCGCATCAAGAACTTTTTCCGCATCAACAGCAGCAACGACGCCAACAAGTCTTCCGACGATGGCAGCACAAACTCCAAGAACGAAAAGTCGGGGTTCCGCCAATCGCGGTTCATTCCCCACATCTCGCGCAATCGCTCCCAGACCGTCGCCAGCGAAGGCAACCCCCTGGATGACAGCGTGTCGCCGACCGCGCACGCAAACCCCTACTTTGCCCACCAAGGACCGCCCGCGCTGCGTCATCACAATGCAGGCAGCGTCCCTCCATCACCCCCAGACACCCCCGCAATGCCCAAGACGCAAGTAAATGGCGCAGCAACTACCGACGATCACGCCACAACAGCTGGGAAGGAGGAATTGGCTAGGAAACTACGAAGGGTGGCTTCCGCACCCAATGCCCAAGGTCTCTTTTCTTCGGGAAAGAATACTGATAGGCCACAGACTGCAGAACTCGGCAAGCAGCCTGTATTACACCACCCCAACTCGTCGACCTTGAGCATGGTCGAGACGAACACCCAGGATCCGACTCACCTCCTACCCATAGAAGCTGGCAAACCCATACCCTCGGCAGGCCAGATCCGACAGTCTGTGGCTTTCAGGAGAACCTACAGCTCGAACTCCATCAAGGTCCGCAACGTCGAGGTTGGACCAGGAAGCTTCGACAAGATCAAATTGATTGGCAAGGGCGATGTTGGAAAGGTTTACTTGGTGCGGGAGAAGAAGTCCAGCAGACTATATGCTATGAAGGGTGTGTGAATCGCATCTACAGCTCAGACAACATGCGCTAACAAATTCAGTGTTGAGCAAAAAGGAGATGATCAAGCGAAACAAGATCAAGCGCGCGTTGGCTGAGCAGGAAATCCTGGCGACCAGCAACCACCCTTTTATTGTTACTCTCTACCACTCCTTCCAGTCCGAAGACCACCTCTACCTCTGCATGGAATACTGCAGTGGTGGTGAGTTCTTCCGCGCGCTTCAAACACGACCGAACAAGTGCGTTGACGAGGATGCTGCGCGATTCTATGCAGCTGAAGTCACGGCTGCGTTGGAATACCTCCACTTGATGGGCTTCATCTACCGAGACTTGAAGCCAGAGAGTATGTTACGTTTCACTCGCCGCGCACATTATGCTAACAAACTTAGACATCCTCCTCCACCAGTCTGGACACATCATGTTGTCAGATTTCGATCTGTCGAAACAGTCGGAACCCGGCGGTCGCCCGACTATGATCCTCAGCGGCCGAAGTGGCACTTCCTCGAACAACCTACCAACCATCGATACGAAATCATGCATAAACAATTTCCGAACCAACTCGTTTGTCGGAACCGAGGAATATATTGCGCCAGAAGTCATCAAGGGCTGTGGACATACGAGTGCGGTCGATTGGTGGACCCTTGGCATATTGATCTACGAGATGTTGTACGGAACTACGCCTTTCAAGGGCAAGAACCGCAACGCGACGTTTGCCAACATTCTTCGAGATGAAGTGCCCTTCCCCGAGGGTTCTGGTGCGCCGCAAGTGTCAAAGTAAGTTGTGAATCGTACCTGGTGTGCATTCTGTGCTAACAGTTGTAGTCTCTGCAAGGCCATCATTCGCAAGCTATTGATCAAGGACGAGACTAGGCGACTTGGGTCCCGTGCCGGCGCTTCCGACATCAAGACCGCACCTTTCTTCAAGACGACGTCATGGGCCCTACTCCGGCACATGAAGCCACCGATCGTCCCTCATCAAGGCCAAGGTGTCGAGACACCCAACTTCAGGAATGTTAAGGAGTCCCAGAGTGTTGACATTGGCGCCGCGCGTGTCAAGGGCGTCCCGCTAGACTCTGGTCTCGCTACGCCGATGGGAGAGTTGGCAGATCCGTTTGAGGAGTTCAACAGCGTTACTCTGCACCACGACGGAGACGACCACCACCATGAAGATCAACACTCGTCGCATCTTCACCTCACACAAACCAACTCACAACGATAGACCAGGCGATAATTCGTATGATAAACACGCGCACTGTATTCATCACTCACCGGAGGACCTCCTATATCGAAAGTCGTTCCTCTTGACTCCACTCATTTGTTGCGACGGATCATAGACAAATGCGTTTCTCTTCCTCATCACAGCGGCGTTTCAGGGAGTTCATTCTAGCTTTCTTCGTTTCTTGATCGCGCAGGGATCTCTCTCTCGAGCTCGTTTTTCTTCTCTCTTACCCATCAGCATTCTCGCGTGCTGTAAAATCTCTCTCTGGCGTTGTCTATATTTTGTTGTTGTGAACATGGTTGTGGGTTATGCTGAGCTAGTGTGGGCTAGTCTGAGAGCGGAGGCAGCTTGGACAGGGAAGATGGAGATGGTGGTGGTGATGGGTCGAGGGAAGAGGGAAGAGGGATGGATGGGACTGGGAGGGCGTAGCAGAAGCAATGAGAAAGATATCTTTGAGATGCTAATTGTGCTGTGTGATGTGACCAGTGAAGTTAATGCAACGTGTTGTCATGTTTCGAAACGTCTGGTTGAGCCCCCGTAAGTTATGATGGAGTGATTGAAGTAAGAAACGCATGGGCCAACGCGGAGTTTGCGGGGAAGACGCGACAACGATTCGCGAGAACCCTTGTTTCTTGTCAAACAACGCGACGCAACAAGAACCAAGTACCTTAAACAACACCGGCACGCCCAGCCCATACGAAGTCGAACTCAGGGGATCGTATACCAGGATCCATTCTTGAGCAAGCTACACAGCACAATCGAGTCCACGCACGAACGCGCATCCAGCGAAACCACCTGCATCTTCACCCCGCCGCTGCCCCGATCTCCCACGCTCGCTCGCCGTCTCTCGTGTCCACGCGCGGATATAGATACAACACCACCTACCTACCTACCCACCCAGCCACAAGAATACCCCAGCTGTATACCAATTGTACACAAAACAAACAGAAGAAAGCAAAGATAGCAAACCATGGCCTCAGAATCCGCACCAGCATCCAGCGGCGCAGAACAAAACTTCGGCGCCTCGCAAATGTCTGAAGGAGAAGAAAGTCTCAGTCCGCTTGAACAAGAGGTCTTGGATGAATATGCAAGGTTATTGGGGAATTTGAACAATGTTAGTCCACCTTCACCGCCCTCCCCC